>NC_048599.1:2021828-2129052 GCF_003668045.3 Cricetulus griseus
AAGAAATTCCCCAGGAACACAGCCTCCAAGCATTTCTGCTAGTGGAGGCCGGGGTGCAGCACCTGTACAAATGCATTTTATTTGCTGCCGTTTGGAAGCTGTAAAGTGGAAGGGAATGAGAACCTTTTCAGCATAAATACATTTTACTTGCACTGTGTTTTTAGCTCAGAGTGAAAACTTAGATGAAATAAATCAGAGTTGAGAAGAATCAACAACAGACTGTTTCTCAGTGTGGATCAAGTGTTGGAAATGGTTGGTGTATTTTGTCAGTAATTGTATATAATTTTTGGCACATAACATAAAATGGCTATGTAAACTATAATTATTTTGCTAAGAGACTGTATGCAAGCTGTGGCCAACCTTACAGGCGTCCAGAGCAAAGCCCCCTCTTTGTACCTATTTTTTTATTACAAATATACTAATTGGTTCTTTATATTTTCAGAGGTTATTGTATTAAATTGTCTATTGATAGTACTTTTATGATTGTAAATACTCTGGCTTCTCCGTGTGGATTCTCATGTTAGACTTTAATTCGCACGTGTGAACTGAACCCTGATCAGTATTTTTACCAACACCTGAGAACTGTTACACCTTTCATTTATCTTTTAGGAAATCCCTGTCTTTCCATTTTTTCATGTAAATTTTGCACAGTTACTTGTTCATATGTAAATATTTTACTTTCAAAAATGAAGTTTTTAATTGCTATTGTTTTATATAGGATTGAAAGAAAATTAACTCCTTTATTAAAAACAAATTTATCTGTATTTGTTGTGCCTATGTTTCCAGTTTCTGAGTCTCTGATAATGCTACCAAGACTCCTCTCTGGTCTATTGAATCTAGGGCTTAACTGTGAGGACAGGCCCCCTTCAGGGGCTGGAGATAGGGCCAGTCCTCCGTTCTGTCCGCCCAGAGGACACCGGAGGAGCTGTGCTTTTTGCATTCCTGTAGACCATCTGGGGACTGGGTCAGGGTTGTGGGGTATATGATGGATAACCCAGTAAGCCTGGCTGCAGGTGACCAGATGGTCTGACCTGGAATAGACAGTGGGGAGGGATGGAGTTTCTGTCACTCTTTGTGTTTGGCGTAGTCACAGTGAGCCACGCCTCTCAGACACCTGACTCAGTGTAACTGGAGCTGGTCCCCAGGTTGAGCCTCTCTCTACTGCAGGCAGGTAGGTAGGCTTACCTGAAGACTCTGCCTTTGTTGACAACATCCCTGATGTCCTTATCTCCCACAGTTGTATTGATGAAGGCCACAGACCAGGGGGTGTGAGCAAATATTCTCAGTTCGTGGCTAGATGGCTGGAAGCCTGAGGTCTGTTGATAAGGGTTTGGCTTCCAGGTTTTCTGTGGTGGCCCTGGGTGTGCAGAAACAGCAACCTCTCTCTGCCTTTCCCTTTGAGCAGCTGCTGGCATGGGTTTGTTGTGCTTTATATCAGAACACAGGTCTAGTTGGGTCAAGGATACACAAGCAACATCATGTTATCTTGATTGCCTTAACAAAGACTCCATCTCCTGGGGCTGGGATGCCCCCTTAACCTTTGGGAGGGGACACAGTTCAATACACCAAGCCTACAATGTTGAACAGTGTGAAAAATGGAACCTTAAGTTTGAGGATGGAGGCAAGATATTGTGGTAGGCAGTGAATTTAGGGGTAGGTTTCCTGTGGTCTCCTTGCTCGTTTCTTGGCTTCCTGGCCTGCAATGGCCTCCGTAAAGGATGCTGACTTTCTGTGAGTGTGGTTGACTTTGTTTTCATTTTCTTGCTTTTTCTGCTGTGTCCAGTCCTCCAGGACAGCCATAGTGAAGACTTAGGTCTATGTACAGGTGAGATGATCCTGTAGTGGTGGTATTGCCCCCAGGCTATTCCACAGTTGGGTTCATGAGCCACTTGCCACTTATTCGGCAGTATGACAGTCATCCCAGGTCCCATTTAGCTTTTTGCACATCAAGGGATAGAAAGCGGTGTGATGCTTGTCTCTTATTAAGTTAGGGACACAGGATCTCTGCTCTCACTACTCCTACTCTCTCAGGGCATTGGCTGATCCCATCAGGCACGAGACAAGAAAATGTAGACCAGATTTGGAGAGGGAGAAGAGTTGAAGGTGACATGGTTGAGGGCAGGGAAAATGCAGGCAGCTTGTGGATGGATGCTTGACTGAGGCAGTGTGTGAACGCAATGCCACACTTGAGGCCTGCAGCCAAGTTGTAATTCTGTGTGCCAGGGGAAATGGACAAATGGTTAGAAAACGTGGGAGCATGCTGCCAACAGTAGCACCCAGAGTGCGTCTAGAATGCATTTAATGAACGTGATGTAAGATAGCAGTTCCCTGAGCTGTGACATATCTCTGATAGAAGTTAACTTGAGGGAGAAAGGGTTTATCTTGGCTCATGGTTCAATGGTACAGCCAGTCATGTCAGAAACTCGAGGTGGCAGAGCTTGAAGGAGATGGTCACAAGTTTCCACCATGAGGACGTGGAGGGTGGACGAGTGACGAACAGTATTGAACCTGAGATAGGTTACTAACTGGTAATTTATTGGGAAGATATACTCACAACGAGGAATCAGTAACTAGATTTGGCACTCCAGTCCCAGAAGTCCAGTCCCAGATGCTTCCCAAAGCTGGCTGAACCCCAAGAGAGCGAGCCCGGCTTCTCCTCGCCCTTTATCCTGTACCTGTGGGGCGTGGCCACATGCACAGGTATCAGGATCTCTGAGCTCTCCTCCTGCACGTACACTGTCCAGGATGAAATGTGAAATCTATGGAATGGATGCCACCCACTGTGGGGCCTCAAAATGAAATCAAGATGGTCACCCAGAGGCCTGTCTCCAGGGTGATTCTAAAATTTGTCAGGTTGATAACACTATCACAAGACCTTCACTTCAGGCCAGATTTGGGAAGATCTACCCAAATCCCTAGGTCAGTAGCTCTCCATATTGAGAGAGGGTGGCCTCTCCCAGGGGGCTGTGTGTTTGCATATAGGATATTCACAGTTCAAAACAGTAGCGAAATTACAGTGATGAAATAGCAACAAGGTGATTTTATGGTAGAGGGTCACCACAAAATGAGGAACTGTATTAAAGGGTTGCAGCATGAGGGAGGTTGGGAACACTGCCCTGAGTGGAACAGAGCTATGGATATTTACAGAACTGCAATCCGAACAGAACAGAAATTCACATGGAGATGAGGGCTTAGAGTAGCTGAGAAGACCCGCCCTCCTGCCTTGTCAGGGAAGCTCAGTGATACGGATGGGGGTGGGGCAGGAGTGAGCAGACCCTCAGGTAATGGCCACTAGATCTCTGACTATGGCAGGTCATGTTGGTCTTAGGACATTTGCTGATTATGGCCACCACGTGAGGGCAGTAAGCAATCAGCCCATTGTCACAGTCTAGTTGTTGCTTTCTGTAACTGTGACAAGAATCATAAAAAGACCCAGAGACTGATTTGGGGGTTCATCCTTCAAGGTGAAGATGAGAGAAGCAAAGCTGCTCTTACCTCTACCTCAGGCTGAAAGGGCTGATCCCGTCTCCACGAGCTCTCACCAAGCCTCAGACTGCTGCCTCTCCTCAACAAGGCTGGAGACTAAATCTCAGAATGCAGCCTGGGACACTGGGCTCCTGTCTTTTATATACCTCTCTAGGGCTGGGATTAAAGGTGTGAGCTCTAATTCTCTTTTAGACTGATTCATTCTTGTGTAGGCCAGGGTGGCCTTGAACTCACAGAGATCCATCTGCCTCTGTCTCCTGAGTCCTGGGATTAAAGGTTTGTGCCACCACTGCTCAGCATCTATAGCTAACTAGTGTGGCTGGCTTTGCAATCTGATACTTCAGGCAATCTTTATTAAATCATAATTTATCACCACACATAGCTGTGTGCTGTTCTCTTGAAGGGAAGAGTCCATGGACTTTCTTAGTCTGGCTTGTCTGTGGCGTCTACTGATCCATAATGAACTATTTGAACATGGAAAACAGAGGCGTCAACAGTGAGATGTTACTTACGTCTTGAGATTGCTGTATTATTGAGACAGGTTTAAATAAAGTGGAACACACTTCCTTTTTAGAATTTTTTAAAAGATACCCTTATGAAAATAAGAAGGCAAACTACAGATCTGGAAAAATGTGTGCCAGACAAAGGAATAAGATTGTAATGAAAACTCTTTCCACCAGCTGCCCGAGTTCCGCCGCCACTCTAGGGCACCCAAATAACATACAGAAATTTATATTATTTACATTGCTGCTGGCCAATGACTAGAATTTCTTATCTGCTAGCTCTATCCTAAGTGTCAACCATAACCATTAATCTATGTATTTTATAAGGACTTATCGAGGATGCCAACGTTATGTGTCCTCTCTTCCCGGGGATCACATGGGGACTCCTGTCTTTACTACATTTTCTAGAATCCTCCTCGACTCTAGCCCCACCTATCTTGCTTTCCTATTGGCCAACAGTGCTTTATTTATCAACCAATAAGACAAACATATACACAGAGGGTCTTGCCCCATCATAAGATCCCCCCCCCCCCCCACACACAAAGTGATCCCCAAAGCCTGGTAGATTATTTTTCTCATTGCTTTGGGAGGGTTTTCTTTTGCCTTCAGTTTGGGGTGCAGTCCGACCTGGGATGGTCCTGGTGGCAGGAGCTCCAGGCAGCTGATCGCACTGGAACCAGTCAGGAAATAGACATGAATGCTAGAGCTCAGCTCCCTTTCTCCTTACTTAGTTCAGCCTGTGGGATGCTGTGTTACCCCTTTAGAGCAGATCTTGCTGCTATAACCTGATCTAGAAACCCCATCCACAGACATGCCCAAAGCTTCTTTTCTGGGCTTCCCTAGATCATCCTGTGAAGTTGGCAGAGTTGACCATTCCATCCCCAGCCCCGTGGGTGGGACGGAGCCCGGAGCTCAGGAAGCCATTGGAGCCCTTTGTACTTGATGAAGCTCAGAGTCTCCCAAAGGGCTCAAGATGTTCAGGTAACTGAAATGTCCCACAGCAACAGCGAAGAACATTTACAGGGACACAGAAATATCCATTACCTAAGAAAGGTAGAAGTCACAACGTCTGGTCACCAGCTCAAATTCCCAAGTGTGCAAAGAAGCAGGCACAGCAGCAGCAAGGAGAAAACAACAACAACAACAACAAAACCCAGGTGATTGAAACAGACCTGGCCATGGCACATGAAGACATCCGGCGTTTGAGACTGTTCTGTGTTAGAGAAGTGGAGAGGAGCCGGGTGCAGGCAAGTGTCCCCACAAAGCCTCTTCAGCTGAGAGCTACAGCATCACATGGGATACAGGTGGGAGCAGACAAAGCCACAAAAGTCACATGACACACAGCTCCCTGCTGGAATGAGGCGGGCTGTGTGGGGACAACCCAGGTGGGTGTTGGACGTTCCCAGAAGAGGGGGAGTAGAATGTGGATAGCAGTGAAGGATGCCTTTTTAAAAATTGTGTGCGTGTGTGTGTGCGTGTGTGTGTGTGTGCGTGCGTGTGTGTGTGTGTGTGTGTGTGTGTGTGTGTGTGTGTGTGTGTGTGTGCGCGTGCGCGTGAAGTTATGTGAGTGCAGCTGCCTGAGGAGGCCAGAGGTGTCTTATTCACCCGAGGCTGGCAGTCCTGGCGCGAGCTGAGAAAGAGAATCCTAACTGTTGAGCTGTCTTTCCAGCTCCAAGAGGTTTTGTTTTGTTTTTCAAATTGGAACCTAAACTCAATAAAATTTGAGCATGTGAAATATGAAGGAAAAAGCAATATTAAGGCACATATAACTCAGTATAAAAAGGAAAAATTTAGCCAGGCCAGTGGTGGTGCACACCTTTAATTCCAGTACTTAGAAGGCAGAGGCAGGTGGATCTCTCTAAGTTTGAAGCCAGCTGCCTGGTCTACAAAGAGAGTTCCAGGACAGCCAGGACTACACAGAGAAACCATGTCTCAAAATACAAAAACAAAAACAAAACACCACCAGACCAAAGGTGACATTTTTGTTGGGAGAAATGCAAGCAAGGACGAGGTGGCACTGTACACTTGAAGCACTGGAAGAAAAAAATTCAAGGTTTTACCCAATAGGACGTCTTTTTAAAATGGGGCAAAAGGCTTTCAGAAATGCAAAAATTGAAAGACTTCTCAGAAGGGTTGTAGGGGAAGCTGTAGCCACGCCTACTTTGGGGCTGGCTACAGGTGTGCCTGACCACACTTGGGGACTGTGTTTCTCTTTCGATTTCACTTTGGTACTTGTGGTACAGACTGCTGCCACACTGGCTGGCTAGGTCTCTCTGTAAGTAAAGCTTTTCCCTATTAAATACCCTTATATTTCTACTAGACTCCATATTGGTAATTTCCCACTATATCTGGTTGTCAGGAGCGGGATATTGGAAACCTACACCCCATTTGGGACAGGCTGTGGGTCCCACTGGGCCTGAGGCCTTGGCGGGGAAAGGTCCCTCTCTTCACAGGTGTTCCTGGCTCCCAGCCGACCCGCTGCCGCTGAGCTGCTCCCAGCTTGGAGACTCACACAGACCTCCTACGGTTTTACCACCGTGCACTTGGGACCAGCTCGGACTGCTGCCTACTTGCACGTGGAGGCCTCCAGCTCTTGAACCGAGTTGGAGTAGGTCTCGGCTTTCAGCAGGGTCCGTGCAGTGACCTTAAAGCTGCACCTTATTCAGTGGTTGCGGCTGCAAGGCCGTATACTCTCTAAGATAAGCGTAGCCGCTTTTGTGACCTCTCTCCACAGCTGCCACCCATCACTACCAAACGCCGTGGACTAACTGAACACCTGTGCCACCCACTGGTCAAAGATAGTTACTGCATCTGGAGTAGAAATCAGGTAAAATTATGGCGGAATATTTATCATTTGCTAAATTTGGTAATATTTTTGCTTATTACGTGAATTCAATGTTTGAGGAGGATGCTAATCTGCCAATTACTGGCCTATTTGCCATAATGGAAGTTAGCTTGCTGGTACAAATAATATTACTAGCCAGAGGACTCAGGAATAGGGATAAGGATAACCTCACCACCTACTTACAGGAAATAACAGCTTTACGCAGTGAGGTTTTGGAGAACAGATTAGGTCAGACCACAATTGTGCAGCAAGTGGAACAGAAATTGGATGATAAGCTTGGCTTTGTGTCCAATACGCTAAAGACAGAGCTGTCTGTTACCCAAGATGAGATGCAGCGTATTTATGCCATGTCTGAGGCCTTAGAGGCTAGGCTGTCAGAAGACCGTGATGAGCTAAAGAATATCTGTAGCCAGCTAGAAACTCAGGCAATGTTACCCAGAAATTAGATGCAAAGGTGCAAAATACCCAGGATAGGGTTGAAGAATTGGACAATGCCATTCAATCAATTATTGAAGTATCCAAGGTAGCAGATCAGAAATTTGAGTCTAGATTTGAATGTTTGGAAGATAATTTACAGTACAGGGCTGACAGATTACATAGGTCCATACGGTCGATTGCTGAGGACTCAAAATCAGCAAATCATGACCTCGAATCTAGACTCCAATACCTAGAAGGCAGTTTCCATGCCATCCAGATGCTGCCTAAGGATGATCGTATTAAAGACATAGAAAAACATGTAAATGAGCAGTTAGAGCAATTTACAGATTCACTAACGTGCTTGGAATCTTTTATGATTAAGGAGATTGAAACTTTTCAAAAGGATATCATTACTAGGCTTAAAGATCAGTGGGATGCCTCAGAAGCAGAATCACTCCAATCCCAGGCACCTACTCCACCCAGATATCGTGACTATTCCTCTAAGGTTGTGACTCATGCACCATTAGTGTACCCAGCTACCATGGTAGAAAAGCCAGCTTCTAAGAAACACCCTCATGGACGGATGGCTTATGAATGGTAACCTATACAGCTGAAGGATCTTAAGAATATTAAAGAATCAGTTGTCACATATGGTCTCCATAGCCCATACGTAAAACAGCTATTACATTCATGGGCAACCTTTAACAGGGTGACACCCACAGATTGGGAACGATTGGTAGCAGCTGTACTTGAGAATTCATGCCAAATCCAGTGGAAGGCATTAGTAAGGGAAGAGGCAAAGCTCCTTGAGCGTTAGGGCATAAAGGAAGGTTTTGAAGCCCCTCTAGATAAGCTTCTTGGTATTTATGCTGACCCACAGGTTCAGGCTGAATATGATGACGATATACTGTCTCTATGTAGGAAAGCAGCATTAAATGCCTGGGATAAGTTTCGTGAGCCAGGAGAACGCCTAGAAGCTTACACCAGAATAGAACAGGGATCTACAGAACAGTTCCAGGACTTCTTACAAAGGTTAACTAGGGCAGTAGAATTACAGGTAACAGATCCAGAAACAAGACAATCAATTATATATACAATAGCTTATGAAAATGCAAACCCAATATGCAAAAGAATACTTTTGCCTTTAAAGATCAGATCAGCTCCGCTAGAAGAATGGGTTTTGTATGCAGCCAACATTGACTATAATGTCCCAAATAATCCAGCAAGATACTGGAGCTTGGGTAGGAGAAGCCATTTCAAAAGGTTTAAAAAGGCAACAGGAAATTAAAAGTTCTAGAGGTGAGGATGTAAGGGCTTGGCAAGGAGAAGCACCTTACAGAGGTCAACATAGGTACCAAGAGGCTAGAGGTTACTACTACTATGAACCAGAACCTTGGGTAGGAAGAGCCTTCCCCTGGAGACCACGAAGGCGCCAGGAACCTAGATGTTTCAACTGTGGTAAATGGGACATGCTAAGAGAAATTGTATGGGACATACAAGACGAATTCTAACAATGCCTCATATGGAAGGCCACTGCCTTCTGGATTGTGTAGAAGATGTGGTAAGGGCAGACACTGGACCAATGAATGTAGATCGACCAGGGACATACAAGGAAACCCCTTAAGGTCGGGAAGACAATCTCTCACAGGACCAATAGATAGTTCTTTGCCTATTGTGAAAAACGATACTGCTCTAGATGGTAGTTTGAATAGTGATGAAGAATCAAATGTGAATGGACAAAATGAGAAACGCATATTTTGGCAAACTTCTAATAATGATAAAAGGCCTCAGTTGAAAGTGAGAATTAATAATAAAGTTATTTCTGGCTTAGTGGACACTGGGGCGGATGTAACTATTATTACTCAAAAGTCTTGGCCTCAGAAATGGCCTCTTAGAGAGGCAAATGTACAATTTTTAGGAATTGGAACTCTATCTAGAGTTCGACAGAGTGTTAACTCGGTGGTCTGCATTGGACTGGAAGGACAGAAAGGGAGACTGAAACCATATGTGGCAGATATAGCTATAAATCTCTGGGGTCGTGATCTCTTACAGCAATGGAATATTCAGATTAATGTTCCTCCAATGTCGGATACAAATTATGTACAATCTTTAGATAGTAGGAAAGATCTGGTAAGATGCTATGGAAAACGTTTACCAATCATCCATGCTGTACAGAAACTAAGTACAAATGATGGACCTTCAGAGGAGCCAAAGGCTCTGCCATTGAAGTGGCTTACAGATGAACCAGTTTGGGTAGGACAATGGCCTATGACCTTTGAGAAGCTAGAGGCTTTAGAAAAGTTAGTACAGGAACAGCTGGATGCTGGACATATAGAGGAATCTACCAGTCCTTGGAATTCTCCTGTATTTGTTATCAAAAAGAAGTCAGGTAAGTGGAGAATGCTGACAGACCTGAGAGCCATAAATAAGGTAATTCAATCAATGGGCTCTCTGCAACCTGGAATGCCATTACCTTCCTTAATACCTAAAGGATGGCCTATCATAGTCATTGATCTAAAAGACTGTTTTTTCACAATACCGTTACAGGAAAATGATAAGGAAAAATTTGCATTTAATGTACCAGCTCTTAATAATTCACAGCCAGTTAGGAGATATCAGTGGAGAGTTTTGCCACAAGGAATGCTAAATAGTCCTACTTTGTGTCGATACTTTGTACAGCAACCTTTGGAAATAATTCGTAAGAAATTTTCACAATCTCTTGTTTATCATTACATGGATGATATTCTTTTATCAGATTCTAATAAGGAAACTTTGGAACGTATGTTTGAAATGGTGAAGGAAGTTCTGCCTCGTTGGGGATTACAGATTGCCCCAGAAAAAATACAAAGAGGAGATTCTATTAATTATTTAGGTTACAAGATAGACATACAAAGAATCAGACCTCAAAAGGTACAAATTAGGAGAGATCGTTATCAAACTCTTAATTCTCTTCAGAAATTATTAGGGGAAATTTCTCAATTACAGATGATTATTGGTGTAGAAGGACATGACTTAAAGCATTTAAAAATGGCACTTAAAGGTGATAAGGACCTAAACAGTCCTAGAATATTATCTGCTGAGGCAGAAAAAGAGTTACAATGGGTAGAAAACAGAATATTGGATGCACATGTAGATCGGATAAACCTTAATTTAGACTGTATTCTGGTTATCTTGCCATCCAGAGAATACCCTTCTGGGATTCTGATGCAAAGGGAAGACACTATATTGGAATGGATATTTCTGCCACATAAACAGAATAAAAAGTTAAAGACATATATAGAAAAGATTTCTGATTTGATTTTAAAGGGAAAATTAAGACTTCGTCAACTGACTGGAAAGGATCCAGCAGAAATTATAGTACCTTTAACTAATGAAGAAATTTCCTCCTTATGGAAGGATAATGAATATTGGCAAATAGCTCTTACTGACTTTTTGGGGACAATTAGCAACAACTATCCCAAAACTGACAGAATTAAATTCATAAAAAAGACAGTCTGGATTCTTCTACGTATTGTAAGACAAACTCCCATTTCTGGAGTTCTTACCTTCTACACTAATGCCAACAAATCAGGTAAGGCAGGTTATAAAGCAGGTGAGGTAAGTAAAGTAGTTCAAAGTCCATATATATCTGTACAGAAAGCAGAATTATATGCAATTCTCATGGTACTTAAGGATTTTACAGAACCTCTTAATATAGTTACTGATTCTCAATATGCAGAGAGAGTCGTGTTACACATTGAGACTGCAGAATTTGTTCCTGATAATACAGAATTAACCTCATTGTTTTTACAATTACAGGAAACAATCAGAAACAGAAGTAATCCTATATACATTACACATATCAGATCCCATACGGGTCTGCCTGGCCCACTAGCACAAGGCAATGATGAGATTGATCGTTTATTAATTGGAAGTGTGTTAGAAGCCTCAGAATTTCATAAGAAACATCATGTAAATAGCAAAGGTTTGAAAAAGGACTTCTCCATCACTTGGCAACAAGCCAAGGAGATAGTGAGAAACTGTCCTACTTGTTCCTTTTATAATCAAACTCCATTGCCAGCAGGTTGTAATCCTAAGGGCATTCGGAGAAATGAGGTTTGGCAGATGGATGTCTTTCACTTTGCAGAGTTTGGAAATTTGAAATATGTGCATCATACTATAGACACATTCTCAGGGTTCCAATGGGCTACTGCTCTTAACTCTGAAAAAGCTGATTCTGTTATTACACACCTGCTAGAGGTGATGGCAGTTATGGGTATACCTGCACAAATAAAAACTGACAATGCTCCAGCATATGTCTCTACAAAATTGGAACAATTTTTCAAATATTATAACATAGAGCATGTCACTGGTTTACCACACAATCCTACAGGACAAGCAGTGGTTGAGAGATCTAATAGAACACTTAAGGAGATGCTCAACAAACAAGCTTGGAAGACTAAACCCCCCAAACATAGGTTGCATAATGCTTTATTAACACTAGACTTTCTCAATGCCAATGAAAAAGGACAAACAGCTGCAGAAAGACACTGGACTACAGAGAAAACTGCTGAACTCAATCAGCCAATATTCTTCAAAGATGTACTAACCTCTGTATGGAAACCAGGACATGTGTTATGTTGGGGTAGGGGTTTTGCATTGGTTTCTACAGGAGAAGAAAAACTTTGGATACCATCAAAGTTGATCAAGATTCGAGTGGAAAAGGAAAAACCTCTTGATGAGGACAAATGACAGGTATTCTACTAAGGTATATCTTATAAACTAAATAGAAACCTCCCAAAGGAAAGGGAAGTGTTTTGCTTTTATCTTCACAGGAAAACTCATCTCCAGAAGGCAAAGGACACTGCATGGGTAGATACTTAAGAAGAGAAGGTAGCTATAACCATAAAACAAAAGGAATGTGTCATACGGTAAACTTTACAGCTGTCTCTCAGAGAACTCTATTTCTCTTCATTTCCTAGTCCCTATTCAGTTAAACCAATGCTGGATTTAGAGGTGGATTTGGCTTTCCTCCTCTAAAATCCAAGCACGTTACTTAACTAAACTTTAGTGTTTCTGTGTTGTGTCAAGAAGCCAATTGATGTAATACAGAATAAAAGAAGAATTTGGTGACTGTCTTTGTCTTTTCTTGGATCTTTCTTTCAAGGTGTACACCCTCTCATAATCGTTATTTTCCCATGGTTGCCTTCCCCAGTATGTGTACATACACAAGCAAAATTTCTCTGCTAACTGTCTATGTTTGAGTCCCACACAGCCAATGAAGACCTGCCTGTCAGCAATCCCTGGACACCCTGGAAAGAATGGGCCACACCTCCTTGACTGCATTGGATCCAACTTGCTCCATTTCAATGGACACTCTGGCCAAAGCTTCGGATACTGACTTCAATCAAGTTGAGGATTTCAAGTGAGATCTTCTAGCCAGAGAATCCATATACTGGATACAATTCATTCAAGACTTCACTATACTTATATTTTCTTCCTACAGGACCCCACAAGGCTATCGTTGTCCCATTTCAGCAGGAAGTAACTTGGAGGATGCTACGCCCCCTTTCCCCATTGTTGTCATTTAGGATAATGTATATAACTAGTTAGGGATATCTTCTTATTGTTTATGGTTGGATTGGAAGGAGGTGTTCAGGCTTGGACACCTCTTTCAGATGACTTTAGGGTTTAGTTAAAAGAGATAGTTAGGATGTGACATAAGCAGATTGTTGTATCTTCTTATATTTTACCTTTATGATTGTTAATTTTGGACACTTTACACTGTTAAGTTTTAATCCTCTTTTAGACTAAAAGGGGAATTACAGGGGAAGCTGTAGCCATGCCTACTTAGGGGTTGGCTACAGGTGTGCCTGACCACGCTTGGGGACTGCGTTTCTCTTTCGGTTTCACTTTTGTACTTGTGGTACAGACTGCTGCCACGCCGGCTGGCAAGGTCACTCTGTAAGTAAAGCTTTTCCCTATTAAATACCCTTTTATTTCTACCTGACTCCGTATTGGTAATTTCCCATATAAAGGGTACCACATAAAATTTTGATATCATCTCTGATACTGGGTACTGTTAAGTGTCCACCAGTGGGGCACAAAGGACAGGATAGATGCCCTTGAAGGCCACTAAATATCAGACTCTAAAGAACACCAAAGACAGGATCTGAGCAGACGTGCTGCCACAGATGGCAACAATCCCATAAAAAGATGCTTGGCCATACACCACTCAGGAAATGTCCGTTAAGATTGCAGCAAGGAGACTGCACTTTGGAAGGATGTGAGGCACAGGATGGTTACATGCTGGGAGCCAGCTCTCTGTGGGCTTGCAAGGGTACCACTACAGCATGGCGGTGTCCTAAGAAGTTAAGCACAGGTCACGAAGAAGAAAGGTGTGACCCAGCTTAGGCAGAAGGTCAATGCTCACAGCAGGGAGCTTAATTCATTAGTGGCCCATGCTGTGGGCAGCCAGGTGTCCTTCAGCAGGTGTGTAGAGGAAACATGATTAGTGTACTCCCAGAGTGGGAAACGCTATGAACTGAGATGAAGAGAAATTCTGTGCATATCAGCCTGGGCAGTCAGTTTTCAGTGGCATCCCGTTCAGAGACACCAGCCTTGAGGGCTGCAACTGTGCGGGTTCTCTTTGCGTGACAACCTGGGGACTGGGAGCCCTGGTGACAGCAAGTAAAGCATGGTTCTCAAACCGGGCCAAGGGGTGGCTGCAAGGGACACAAAGAGAACATGGTGGGCAGACAGGAGCATGCTGCACAACTGTGGAGGTACACAGTAGTACAGTAATACATAGTCATCAACATTCATCAGATTGTATGTAACGCTGGTGAATTACACTGACGTGGCGACTCACATCTGTAATCCCAATACTCAGGAGACCAAGGCAGGGAGATTTCTGTTAGCTGGAGGCCAGCCTGGGATATATAGTAATAAGTCAGCCAGGGCTACAGAGAGAACCTGTCTAAAAAACAAACAAACAAACAAACAAAAATACAAGGGGCTGTAGAGATGGCTCAGAGGTTAAAAACATGTTGCTCTTGCTAAGGACTATTTGGTTCCCAGCACCCACATGGTAGCTTAAACCATCCATGACTATAGTTCCAGGGAATCTAATGCCCTGCTATTGACTTCCATGGGCACCAGGCACTTACATGCAGACAAACATTCATATAGAAGAATTTTTTTTAAAAAATCCATAAATAAAATTGGTAGATTTTGTTATAGGCACATTATACCTCAACCACAGCTGATTGGAAAAATGAAAAACAAATATGAGCCAACTTTGGGGCTGGAGAGATGTCTCAGCAGTTAAGAGCACTGGCTGCTCTTCCAGAAGACCTGGGTTCCATTCCCAGCACCCATGTGGCAGCTCACAACTGTCTGTAACTCCAGTTCCAGGGGCTTATTCTGGCCTCCATGGGCACCAGGCAAGCATGTGATATACAGACATATATGCAGACAAACTCCTATATACATAGAGCAAAATAAAAGTTACATAAAAAAGTCTTGAGGGAAAGCCACTACATGGCTGCTGAATCAAGGCAAACCTCAGCTTCAGGGACACAAATCCATTTGGATGAGAAGCCACTGTCATGAGCTGTCCCCTGGTGGGGATGAGGGGGGTGGGCCCTCCATGCTGTGAGGTTAACCTTGAGTCTTGAACCCATCTTGATCATCACACATATTTATGCTGTCTGTGACAGGAAATGGCTGTGGAGAGGGTCTCAGAGGTAGCCGTAGGTGCTTTAGTGAGTGACTTACAAGTGACTTTCTGGGCAAGAGAATATGTACCAAGTTGACCTACTATGTGGCCTGGCCTCTTTGTAGGGCAGCTATGTGCATATGCTGGGACCACCCTGAGAGGCCTACCCTCTGATCATCCCAGGTTAGCTGACTCACAAAGCCCTTTCAGGAGCCCCCAGTCTCTTCCCAGGTGCACAACAGGCTGGGGGCTAAGGCTGCAGTCAGTGGAGGCTATAGCTGCTATAGATCTGGAAGGCTGAAGTGGTAGACAAAGCCAGTATGACTATGAGGTCTTGGGATGTGTGTGACACAAGCCTCACCATCTGACAGTTTCATTGTGGTGTCACTGGGCTCACCTGTCCAAGTGAGTCACTGGTTGGTTGTTGGTGTATTGACAAGGTTACAGCCTATGGTTCTGTGTGTCATGCCCCTGTACACATCCTTAACCATGGGCTCAGATAGAGGACCAGAATTCAGGGCTACCTATGGCAAGGAGAGGGCTGCAGATGACGGATAGGTCCCATCCCATGGTACATAGGCGCTGGTGAAGCCTGGTTCATGGGAGTTGATGCTGGACCAGCTGGTTATAGGTTTTCATTTGAGGAACCAAGAGTGAGCCTGTGGCTCCAGAAGGGTAGACTAGAGTCCTTGGTATCATGGCCTGCCCTATTCCTTGTGACTCTAAGGCTCCCTACCAAGGAGCTTGGTGACCTCTATCTGTGAGCACAAGGTCCCAGAGCTAGACACACTGTGGGTCAGGGTTGGGCTATTCTTTTTGTGTTTGGGCCATCTTATAAGAACCTGAAGGCTGGGCTCCTGTCTGCCAGACAAGGGTGAGAATGTGGAAAAGGGCTCACTCACTTTCACTTTCAACCAAGTGATCCAAGTACTTCAGATCACTGGGGCAGCTGGCCCAGAGCCAGTCAAGACCAGGACGGCAGAGCCCTGAGCCCTGAGCCCAGGCAGCTGAGAGGAGAGACAGGAGGCCCGGCTGCCTGTCATCAGTGTTTAATGTTCACATGGGAGGCATGAGTCCTCACATTTTTGGTCATTTTGTCTATTTTCATAAATCATAGTAACAAATTAACAAATAAAAGCAGGAAAAGCCCGAAGGCTCGGGAGATGGCTCAGTTGGTAAAGTGTGTAAGTGCAAGGGCTTAGCTTCAGTCCCCAGCACACATATGAAAGGAACATGATGGCAGACATTCTATAAACCCAATATAGAGAAGCACCTTATCAATGCAGCCATCTCCCCAGCCCCAGGACTTTACCTTATTTTAATGTTTTTATTATTATTATTATGTGTGTGTGTGTGTGTGTGTGTGTGTGTGTGTGTGTGTGTGTATCTTGAAACACCCATGTGGAGGTCAGATGTGGCTTCCAGTGACCAAACTCAGGGCATCAGGCTTGAACAGGAAGAGTTTTACCTGCTGACCCATCTCAATGGGTATGGGTTTTAATTAATTAGTTAATTTTTTTAATGTTGATGATTGTGGCTGGCTGAAAAATGGTCCCTAGAGATGTCAAGTCCTGGTCCCTGGGACCCTGTGGATTGGATCTCCTTTGGAAACAAGGACTTTGCTGACGGAATCGGGTGAAGGGTTGAGCGAGGGGCATTCCAGACAGGGCACGGACAAGAGTTCTTATGAGAGAAGGAAGCTGAGGGAGTGGGGACTGGAAAGGTAACTCAAAAGACAGAAGGTGGGGCAATGTGCCAGTATGGACGGATGGAGGCAGGGCCCTGGAGGGCCTGGGATCAGACGCTGGCCTCCGCACTGGGCCAAGGCCAGTCTTTGGCGCCTGGTCACACAACCAGTGCTGCTGGTTGTCGTCCTTGATTGTTGTGGACGTCCTCTGGACAAGTGTTTCCCTATCTGTGGCTCAGGGTTAGACAAGGTGGCAGCCCCTTCCTCCAAGTCTTGGGCCACCAAGGAGACCTTTGTGTTGCTGGTCATGGTCGCAGGGACTGGGACAGTAGAAGAAGGGTCACAGGTGGAACTCCAGGCCCATGTTGGCCAGCGCTCACAACACTTTCTCCTCAGCTGCTCTACTCACCTGGCTGCTTGGTTTCCATGGCAACTGTTCCAGAAAACGAAAAGGCAGAAGAGCCAGGCACAAGCCAGGGGTAGTTTCCAACCCCTGGGACTACATGTCCATTTCTGTTCCCCTACATTATTCCAAGTTGTTCCCCGCGTCTGCCAAGGCCTCTTCTCTGACACTGAGGTGCACGCCAGGTGTTATCAGCACCTGCTCTCGGATGTTCCTGCTGAGTTAGTGCTCTGCCCTGCCCTGAAAGTGGGCTCTTGACTCTTACAGTCAAGGCATAGCTTGGGATGGGTGTGTGACCAGCAGGGACTCCCGACCCCGTGTGGGACATGGCCCCTGTGTTTATAGTGTTTTTTGGGTCTCCAGCACGGTTACCAAGAGGTGGGGGTAGAGTGGTCTTGGCAAGCCGGAAGAGTCCACACCACTTCACCCTGCCCAGTCTGCTAATGCCATTTCCAGTGAAGCCAGCCAGTAAGCCTTCTGCCATGAGGGGACGGAGGTCTTCCTGAGCCTCCACTTCTGCTTTTCTCAGGGCAGGGAGAAGGCTGGAAAATAAGGAGCTGCTGTAGCCATGTGGGTGTATGTGACCATGTGCTGAGGGGCTGGTGAGAACTGGATGCTGTAGGTGCCATGCTCTTGTAGCTGAGCCCCCAGACACCTCCAAAGTGTCCAGGTTTAAGGGGCCATGTCTTAGACAGGGTTTCTACTGCTGTGAAGAGACACCATGACCTTAGCAACTCTTTCGGAAAGCATTTAATTGGGACAGCTTACAGTTCAGAGATTTAGTCCATTACCATCGTGGTGGGATATGTGGCATGCAGGCAGACATGGTGCTGGAGAGGTAGCTGAGAGTTCTGTATCTTGTGCAGACCACAGGAAGTGAACTGAGACACTGGGTGTGGCTTGAGCATATATGAGACTTCAAAGCTTACCCCTCCGCAGTGACACACTTTCTCCAACAAGGCCGTACCTACTCCAGAAAAGCCACACCTCCTGATAGTGCCACTCCCCATGAGCTTATGGGGGCCAATTACATTCAGATCACCACAGGCCATTTCTTCAAAACTATTTCTGTGGTGTTTTTCAGAAATGTTTGGACTGAGACACAAGGAAAATGAGATTTAAAGGATTGGTCTCTTTGTAATATATATACACATATATATTAATTTTTGTTTTATCATTTTATTTTATCATTTTTTGCTTTAAAACAATCTTTTCTCATTTACATACCAATCTCAGTTCCCACTCCCTCCACTTCTCCTGCTCCCACTCACCTTTCCCTCACCCTATCTCCTCCCCATCCACTCCTCAGAGAGGGCAAGGCTTCCCATGGGGAATCAGCAGAGTCTGCACATCACTCTGAGACAGGACCAAGGCCCTCCCCACTATCTAAAGTATGTTTTTAAAAGTTTTAGCCAGGTGGTGGTTTCACACACCTTTAATTCCAGCACTCAGAGGCAGAGCAGATGGATCTATGAGTTCGAGGCCAGCCTGGTCTACAGAGTATGTTCCAGGACAGCCAGGGCTGTTACACAGAGAAATCCTGTCTTGAATGCCCCTCCCCCCAAATATGTGCATGGGTGTTTTGTCTGTCTGTATGTCCTTGTACCACTTGTGTGCAGTGCCTGTGGAGACCAGAAGGGGGTGTCAGGGGTACAGATGCTTGTTAGCTGTCATGTGGGTACTGGGGAGCCCTGGTCCTCTGCAAGAGCAACAAGTGCCCTTAACTGCTAAGCTATCTCCCTAGCCCCCAACCCCCTTAACCTTTGAGCCATCTCTCCAGCTCCCCAAGGATTGATCGTTAAGATCTCAATTGTAATGTTCAAAATATAGAGTGGAAGTTTTGTTCAACAGGGACTCTGGAAGGTCTCTGGTGGAAGATTGACTCTGTGTGACTCAGGCCCACATGGATGTCTTGGGCATGGCTGGGCCCTGCAAGGAAGGGCTGCTCAGATGGAGACCCTTGTATAGCCAGAAGTTTCTGTCCCATCTGGTCCTAAGCCCTTCAGTTGCATATAAACACACAGAGGCTTATATTAACTAGAAGCTGTTTGGCTGATGGGTCAGGCTTATTACTAACATGCTCTTACAACTTAAATTAATTCTTATCTATGTTTAGCCACGTGGCTTGGTACCTTTTCTCAGTAAGGCATTCTCTCTCATCTTGCTTCCTCTGTGTCTGGCTGGGGACTCCATTTCTGCCTTTCCTCTTCCCAGAATTCTCCTAGTCTGGTGGCCCCGCCTATAATTCCTGCCTGGCTACTGGCCAATCAGGGTTTTATTAAACCAATATGAGTGACAGATCTTTACAGTGAACAAGAGCATTATCGCACATCACCCTGGTGCCTCCCCCTCTCCTCTCTGCCATGAGAGTACCTCAAGCAGTGCCTGACGGCCTGTGATAGGCTGAGCAGGGCCGAGTGTGTGTGTGTGTGTGTGTGTGTGTGTGTGTGTGTGTGTGTGTGTGTGTACACTTGTGCATGGCAGTGGGTGTGCAGACCCTGAAGGTGCCTGGACCAGGCCTCCAACACATGTACTGCAGTTGAGTTTGCTGCCTCTGACGTCAATACCAGTTAGCTGGCTGTGCCCACTGCAGGCCTGTGAAGTGATGGCTCTGCGTCTCCCATATCTGTAGCAGAAGGGGGCAGAAACTTCTGTCTAAGCATCTCTGGGATTCCAGAAAAAGGCCTAATCTAGACCTTTCATGTTGTTTCCCCAGATACTGCCTCTAGGCCTATGCTTCCTCTGCCTTGGAGCTGGGTCAGGGAATCCTCAGCAGATGCTCCCCCCCCAATCTGTATTCTGTGTCTGCACCCCACGAGGCTGGTAGAAGGAGTGTGCCCCCATTGCCTTTCCTACCTAGAGCACAAATGTCATTAGCTGCTCAGCACCCTCAAAATGAGCACATGGCCAATTGGCTCCTGCAATTATCAGTTGCACCGTAATTAATTTTTTTGTTAGGCATGCCATTGTGAATGCAATCTCGTATCCAAGTATCCAAGCAAAGGCTCTCTCTTTCTCTCTCTCTCTCTTCTCTCTCTCTCTCTCTCTCTCTCTCTCTCTCTCTCTCTCTCTCTCTGTGTGTGTGTGTGTGTGTGTGTGTGAAGAGTGACCTTTTCCTGAGATGGAGGGGTTTGCCTGCTGGGTGTCCAGGTCTGAGCCCTCTGCCCTAGAAGGAGCCTAGAATGAACCAGTTTTCAAGGAAGGGCACATCTTCAGGGAGAGACTGGTCTGAGGGCTCAGACCAGCAGCTGGTCCTGATGAGGCAGGGGTCTTAGACTCTCTGAGCTCTCTCTCTAGCCAGGGCCTATCCTCTGTGAGTTCATGTGGTAAGGTACAGTTTTGTGGCTATGGAGGTGGAGCTGCTGTGGGGATTTGGGCTAGCAGGGAGAGAACACATGAGTGGGGTCAGTTGGAAAGCCTGAGCAACCCAAAGTCAGTTATGGTTCCCACTACGGGAATCAGAGGCATGCCCACATGGCATGGGAGAGAGAAGCAGGCCAGCCTGAGCTCTGGGACACCTAAGTTACAGACCTACTTATGCTTTTAGGAACTGGGCTTTAGGTTACCACCCTGAAACAAATATTTGCTGGTCCTGCTGTGGCCTGTGCTCACCGTGAGCCTCTCGGGAAAGAAGCATGCGTTTCTCACATCAGTGATGCTCAGTCTGCTCCTGGGGGTGGGGCAGGGTAGTCTTGTCCTTGCCTTTGGAGTGTCCCAAGCTACCCAGGAAGGTGAGGTCCAGATGGCAGGATGCTGTGGAGGTACTCTATCTGGGAAGGCTGGAGTGTCAGGGGCCTGGGGTGGAAGAGAGCCACCTATGGGCAACAGGAATTCCTCTGTGGGAACAGGTGTGACACGTCTTGGTCGGGGTCTTTTGATTAATGAGCTGCTGACAAAGGGCCGCTTGGCTCTACTGGTCAGGTGGTGGCTGCTGTCCAGGAGGACTTGGAGTGGGGGCCTGTGCCCTGCCAAGACTCCAGCCAAGATCAGGCCCAGGACTGCAGGCTTTTTCCTGGTGTTGTTGGGAGACTCTGGTGTTTGATACACACAGGAAGCTTGAGCCACAGCATGAATTCACATCCAAGCAGATTTCTCTTGGGAAACCCTGGTCCAGCTCACAATGCACTTCACCTTTGGGTGCAGCAGCCACTGGTGGTCCATGGGCATCTGGTGACCAAGACTATGTATGTCACTTATGTAGCCAAGAGGGCATCTCGTCTCCAGGGACCTGGGACACTTGTTCCAGGGAGGGATACTTGCTGATGTTTGTCTCAAGGAGACAGGCTTGGGCATGAATATTTCTGTGATCAAGAGTCCTTACAGTGACAAAGAAACACCAAACCAAGGACACACAGAGGTTGACCACTTAGCTCTGTGCTTAGCAGAGAAACAGGTAGACAGAGAGAAGAGCAAGAGAGGAGAAAGACCCCTCGGAGTGCTGAGAGGGCTGCCATCCATGGGCTGGAATAAGCAGCTGGCACACTAGGCGACACCTTCCATGACGGCTCAGGAATCTGCTTCTCTGGCTGGTTTCGAGGAGGAAGGAGGTGATGCTGAACGGGGCACTGCTGCCAGGTAGGGCTTGACAGTTGGAACACTTGCTTGTCTCCTGGATGTGACTACACGTGGGAGTCCCCACTTCTGTTATAGAATCCACATAGCGCTCTGGCTGCAGGCTGGTGAGGGCAGATGGTGTCTGGTCTCCTGTGCTGGTGTCTTTGTGTTGCTATAACAAAATGCCTGCAACTAACTTCTCACAGTTCTGTTGGTTGCCAGTTCCAAGTGTAGGCCTGGCAGGCTTCCATGTTGGTGCCTGTTTTGTCCCTTGGTGTAAACCTGTGTCCTTCTGGGGGAAGGTGGGTGACCAGTACATGAAGTGTGTTTGGTAAAAGCCTCTGTGCTGTGTGGGAACGGATCCTAAACTTGTGGCTCCAATGAGCCTTGTGGGTGCCACTTGGAGCCGGAAGCTGTCAGGAACCTCTGTTGGCTCTACCTTTGCCTGACCAGCAAGGGCCTCGGGGAGGACACATGCTTCTCAGCCTCTGCCTCTCATGGCTGGTGCTGTGGGACCAGCAGAGGAGCCTGATATGGGTGGACTCCTGATCTGTGGAGTGCGGCAGCTTCTAGAGTCCTTGGATGGGTCTGGAGTCTGTCGAGATGGTTAGAGCACTCTTATCATATAGAGCATCATGCCGGAAATCTCTGGAAGCTACTGAGAACAAAGCCTGGACATGGTTCCCTTCATTGCCCTCTGGGGACCAAGAGTGACAGCCCCAGCTGGTTGGAAGCTGGCTGGAGCTGACCATGTGTCTGCAGAGAGTACATGTCAGCAATCCAGGTCCCAATAATAGGAGTGTGACACTGACATGATGTGTGATCATCACCTGCTGTTCCCAGTACTGGGAAGCCTTCAGCTTTAAGGGTGGTCAGAGTTCTGCCTGGGGACATGGATCCTGTCTTATCCTTTCCTGGGACAAGGCAGGGACAGGAAGAAGGAAGAGAGGGGAGGTAGGAAGATGTGAAGGAAGAAAACTGCAGGTAAATAAAGCTGGGGAGGAAAGGAGGGCCCGGAAGCAGGCTTGGAGGAGTTGAGGCAGAGGAGGGAGGACTCAGGTGCAAGGTGAGCACAGCATGAAGGCAAGAGATGCTCAGGGCATGCAGCCATAAGTGACACTCTGGGTTGTGGTCCCTGACGGTGCCAGTGATCGCTAGGACGGGTTGTACTAAAATGCCAGTGTCTGGGGCCTGTTTGTGTGCTTGTATGTACACACCTACATATGCATGTGAGCATGCGTATGTATGCACATGTGTGTATGTTTACATATGGGCATGTGTACGTGTGTGAGCACATGTGCGTACACACAAGTTTGTGTGTGTGTGTGTGTGTGTGCGCGCGCGCACACACACGTATTCTAGGACAGATTTGACTGGGTCCCATGACACTGGAACGAATCCATAGTATCCAGGGGCCATGCAGTCACTCCTTCAGTCCACTGTGGGTCCCAGGCCCTTGGTGCTCATCACAGATTACCTTCAGCCTGTAAAGACAGCAGGTCTGTAGTCCCCCACCCCTCCCAAAGACACCTTAGTTTTCTTTCCTTTTTTTTCCCTTCCTTTTTAATTAAAAAAAAAATTTACAAAAGGGACCTGTCCAAAGCTTCAAGGGATTTGGGGTGGGGGGCAAGAATTCTTAGGCAAAGAGGCCACATGCAGACTAGAGTCCATGTGCACAGCCAGTGCTGGGGTAGGAAGGCAGGGTGATGCAGGCCATGGGCTTCACCCAGTTCACTCTTGCATGCCACACGTTGGCTGTGAGAATTCTAAATTTAGGGCATGGGAAATGGCTCAGTGGCAGAGCACTTGCATATGGGAGGCCATGGATTTGATCCCCAGCACAATAAACAAAAGCAAAAACAAGAAAACTGCCCTCAATCTAAACCTGCCGTTCTGCGGTGTCACAGGTTTTGTTCACTGATACTTTAACTATACATTCGATTTATTACCTAAAAAATTTAAATACACATATGTGGTGATATTTTGTTTATGATTAACAAATAAAGCTTGCCTGAAGATCAGAGTGCAAAGCTAGCCACACTAGTTAGCTATAGAGGCCAGAGCAGTGGTGGTACACACCTTTAATCCCAGCACTCGGGAGACAGAGTCAGATCTCTGTTAGTTCTAGGCCAACCCTGGGCTACCCGAGGAGGAAACAGAGCTCACACAAAGGTGATCCCAGCACTTGGGATTCCCATGCCTTTAATCCAGGCACTCATGAGGTGGAGGCAGGAGTGACATGGCTGGGTGGAGAGGAGTGTAAGGAGGGAGCACACAGGAGAGAGAGATGCAGTCCAAGCAGTCTGAGGCAGCAGGCTGAGGGCAGGATCCTCCCTTTGGTCTGAGCACTGGTAGAGGTGAGAACTCTCTAGTGACTGGCTTGCTTCTCTGATCTTCAGCTTGAGCCCTAATATTTGACTCTGAGTTTTTATTTTTAAGAACAATTACAACTCGTGCTACATGCATAGGACATGTGGACCTCTGATGTGTGCGGAATGGGCCTGATTTTACGGCTTTTCTGGAGCTTGGAACGGTGCCTAGGCTTTAACACAGCAGGTACCCAAGAAGCCACTCTGTGTGACAAGGGCTCACTCCTGCCACCAGCTGCCCTCAGGTCCTGAATTGTGTCAGATTCTGAAATGCATGTAAGAACACAAACAAGTCGGAGGCCAACTACTTAAAAGGGGACTTTATTTACTCCTTTGGAGCAGCGTGCTAACGCCCGACTCCTCTCCAGGACATGACAATTCCGCAAAGCTCCTGTTCCCTTCGGAACCAAGACCACCTGGCACTAAAAACACATTGAAAACATTGATTCTCTTCCCTTTTTTTTCTCCTTTTTTCTTTTTCGGTACAAAATGATACAAACGACAATACAAAATATTTGTGCTGTTGACGATTACAAAAAAGTCAGAACATCTGTCTCACCGCACGATGCTCAGAGCTGCAGTGTGAACACATCATACTCCGGTATCTTTCCCAAAACAACCACGGTCATGCGGGCTGCTACACATTTGTCCATTTTCAAAAAATAAACATGCAAAAAAATCATAATGAAAAAAAAGAAGAAGAAAAAAAGCAAGATGCGTCCCAGGTGTATATGGAGGTGTTTTCCACCGGCTGGCTGGTGTGGCAGAGCCTGCTCAGTATTCGGTATGAGTTACGGCACCTGGCGCTCTACGCAGGGCAATTCTGCTTTGAGTTTTTGGTTTTGTCTTTCAGCTTGGGTGGAAGTGGAAACTTCCCCTTCCCTGTTGACCTTGGAGAGCACGGAGGTACCACTGTCAATGGACCACATGCTCACTCTGGGGAAACTGATGCATCTCTGTGGGCCTGGCCATTACTCTGACACTTTGGTGGCAGGGTGCCCAGTGTTTTGGATGTGCTGAAAGACATGAGAGAAGCTGCTGGCTGGGGGTCAGGTGTGACTGAGGCTGACCATGGCCAGGTGGTCTTCCAAGCCGCTCAGCAGTGCAGGTTTCTCCCTAAAGGAACTGACAGCATCCTTGTGCCCACAGAGCTGGCCACCAGCCTGGTTTGGCTGGGCCCTGACACGTCGTATCTACAAGCTACAGAAGGGAGACATTTGACACTGTATGCTTCGCTAATGCTAACTTGTTGGCCTTGGAACAGAGTTCCAAGATGAGTCTGGGGATGCGAGGAACCCTATCTTTCTCACTGATCGGGGTGTTGGGTGAAAGGGGCAAGCTGTCCAGTTTTTAGGGAACCCCATGGACATTCCTGCAGGGGCCTGGCAGTGACAGAGGTCTGGGTGGGTGGGGGGTCAGGGGAAGGTGGAGGCAGGTGAGACAGTCCTCCAGATAGCTGATAGATTTGGTCCCTCCCACCCCAGAGTTCCAAGAAAGCCTTGGGATTTCAGAGGCGACTACCAGGTTCCCAATCATATGCCCACTTCCAATAGAGCATTCACAGTTCTCGGGTTTTCCAAAATCAAACCCAGAAAATTCTTCTCATTCCCCCAGCCCTGACCCACACCAATCCCACCAGTGGCCATGCCAAGCTCAGTACCACCCTCACTGGTTTTGGACCCCGAGCAATTTGCATAGGAGAGCTTATCTCCCCCCACCTACCCCAGCCCCGGGCCCTACCCCTGGCCTTCCATGAGCTCTGCTGGTCGGGCTGGGTGTAAGGAAAAGGACTCCCAGGAAGCTACAGAGGCCTCCTAGGACAGCCGTTCAAGGAGTGAGAATGGACACAGCTGAACTCACAGCCAGCTCAAGTCCAGGAATTCAGAGTGGGGACAGGTTTGGTTTGGGAAAGAACCCTGACATCCAATGGGTCACACCCACAAGTTTGGCACCCATGAGTTGACTCAGGTGCATCTTTGAGGCCAAAGAAGTCTGGAAAAGGAACCTAGCCATAGGGACAAGTCAGAGGCCATGAGGAGCCATGAATTAGAAACCTCTGTCTGGGAGTGTGCTATCTCCTGGGTACCCCAAGCTCTTTTGAAGCCATCTTGGTCCCCCAGTAGTAGGCATAGGCTGGGGATCTCAGCTGAACTTATTTTTCATCAATGCTGAGATTTCCACTGTCTGCCCAAGGAGGCTCAGACACCAAGCTACTGGCACTCCTGACATCTTTCTTGGGGGAGTATGTTGTATTGCCTGGGGTAAGCCAGGAAGCTGACTCAGCACAGGGAGCTCCTCCAGGGCCTGCCTTTCTTCTCCATCCCAGGGCTCCTTTGGGCTCAGACAGGTGAATGTCCTAGGTCTGTTTTCCCTTCTAGTGAGAAGGGCAGCTTTGCCATCTCCCTTAGGTCCTTGTACAATGTCTATTCACTGCCCTACACAAGTGGTCACTGCCCAGTCTGTCCTGTGTCAAGCTACCCATGCAAACTGCAATGCCAGATCCAGAGAACAATGGAAACATGGTTCCAAGCCAGAGCATCTGTGGTCACACGGACATGTAAGAGAATCTCGTGGGCCACTTGGAATAGGCCCTGACATCCATAGCAGTTCACTGGGCCAGGCAGGAGCTTGGGCTAAATGGGCCCAGGGAAGCCAAGCAGATGCCACCGTCTGGCCAGGCTCTGCTCTCTGCCCTCTGCACAGCCTGGGGAGTGTGTTGAGAGCGTTCAGGGGTTCTGTTGAGGGGTGCTTGTGATTGCTGTGCCTTCAACAGGATCCCTCAGGGGCTCACCCTGAAGGGTGCAGGGCAGTGCCAGGGTTCATCTGGATGCTGTGGCTTCTTAGACAACACGCTGTCCTGGACCAAAGCAAAAGGGGATCTTGGTGGCATTGGGGGTGACGGCTGGTCCAGAGAGGCTTTCTGGCGGACATGGCAGTGGCCAAGTGCAGAGGTGAGGACCGCTTAGGGTGGTCTCTTGGCACCCCACACCTGCCCCGGCTATTTACAGTATCTCAGAGGGACAGGACACAAGTTCAGGTGAAAGCTGAATCCACACAGAAGTGTCTCTGCTGATAGAGTTGGGCTAGCCCACTGCCTTTTGGCACCGGAAAAAGTCCGATCCTCACTTAGCAGCCTTGGGGAGCCCAAAAGGCCCAGGAGACACTGACTGTGCACAACAAAAGCTGTGGAGATCTAGACCCCATACTATTTTTGCAAATAAGCCATCCCCTTTCTTTTTCTTAATAAAAGACTTTTAAAAAAGACATATTCTCTTCCACTCCTTGCCTGTTGCCTTTAGAAGGGACCAGATAGGGTCAGGGGCTGTGGGTGGGGTGGACAGAGGTGGGGTCTCGGGCTGTCGCCTCTTTCAGTCACTCCTGAGTTAGGGAATCTGTCACGTGTACCAAAAGGCACTTTTGTTTTTTGTTTTTGTTTTTGTTTTTGTTTTTGTTTTTGTTTTTTTTTTTAACAGTGCTTTTGTTGTAAGAAATTCAAGTTAGGGCTGTGCCTCTGGCTCTCCCTTCGCGGTACGTGGCTACTGAGATGCCGCAGTGGTGGTTGGTGCCTGGTGGCCTATGTCCATACTGCTCAGTTCCACTCGGGGGATGGCAGTGGGGAGGGGCCTCTTGACACCAGGACAACTCCAGTGCCTTGGCTCAGTCCCGCTGCTCCGGCCTCGAGTGCCCTTCTCATGTCAGCGGGAGAGGTGAGGTTGGCTAGTCCTCCTCGCCACCCCCATACATGTCCGCCAGTTTCTTGAACCGGGGCCCCCAGTCATTCAAGTAGTCATAATCTTGATCCCCAGAGCTAGAGGAGTTCAGGGAGCTGACAGAGCCTGCGGTAGAACCACTGCCCTCATAGTCGAAGACTAGCAGGGAGTCATACGGGGGTGCTGTGGGGTCATTGTCAGCAGCTCGGAGTCCCTGTGGATCATAGAGACAAGGGGTTAGGGTGGAGTGTGTGCTGTCAGTTCACTGACCTGACAGAGGAGGACCCACACAAGCAAGTAGGAGGAGGGCAGGGTCTTATATACAGTAGGTACTCAATAACTGCTGCATGTGTTTGTCTGCAGTGCGTGTCCAAGGACCAAATAAGGGAGTGTGCTTATAAGAGCAGACACGGGCTAGAGAGATGACTTAGTGGTTTGGAGCACTTTGCAGCCCCCACATGGCAGCTCACAACCATCTATAGCTCCAGTTCTAGGGGAATCACCACATCTTCTGACCTCTGTGGGCACTGTACACACTTGGTGCACAGACATAAATGCAGGCAAAGTACTCATACATATAAAATAAAATATATAAATCTAAAAAATAGTAAGACATGGAATGTAGGGGCAGGAAGCTCAAAGCTACCGGCAGCTATATCAAGAATGATGTTGGGCACAAATAGCAATAAAGTGTCTTGGGGTCACTCTAACCAAACAAGTGAAAGACCTGTATGACAAGAACTTCAAGTCTTTAAGGGAAGAAATTAAAGAAGATGTCAGAAAATGGAAAGATCTCCCATGCTCTTGGATAGGTAGGATCAACATAGTAAAAATGACAATCCTACCAAAATTAATCTATAGATTCAATGCAATCCCCATCAAAGTCCTGGCACAGTTCTCCCCAGACCTTGAAAGAACAATACTCCACTTCATGTGGAAAAACAAAACAAAACAAAAACCCAGGATAGTCAAGTCAATCCTGTACAATAAAGGATCATCTGGGGGCATCACCATCCCGGACTTCAAGCTCTACTATAGAGCTATAGTAATGGAAACAGTTTGATATTGGCATAAAAACAGACAGGTGGACCAATTGAATCGAATTGAAGACCCTGACATCAACCCACACACCTATGAGCACCTGATTTTTTGACAAAAAAGCTAAAAATATAAAATGAAAAAAAGAAAACATACTCAACAAATGGTACTGGTATAACTGGCTGTCCACAGGTAGAAGAATGCAAATAGATCCATATCTATCGCCATGCATAAAATTCAAGTCCAAATGGATCAAAGACCTCAATATAAATCCATCCACACTGAACCTCATAGAAGAGAAAGTGGGAAATACATTTGAATGCATAGGCACAGGAGACCACTTCCTAAATAAACACCAGTAGCACAGACACTGAGAGCAATAATGGGACCTCCTGAAACTGAGAAGCTTCTGTAAAGCAAAGAACATAGTCAACAAAACAAAATGGCTCCCTATTGGGAGCCATACAGCTTGGCATGAACCTTTAGGCCCAACTTGGCAGGCCACAGGGTTATAGAACTGTCATTTGATTATAAATGACTTCTAGAAGCATGAACACCCAGAAGGTCAATCCTTTGTTCCAACCACAGGCCCACTTACCTAGGCAACCGTCCCTTGCCCCACTACTTACCTAGGTAACCCTCCCTCATCCCACCACCCATGAACTTTTTACCCTGCCAATATCCTCTTTCTATAGTTTTCTGACATCCTGTTTAAACTAATACGTGGCTCTTGGCCTCTTCTCCCCCTCCCCTTTACCTTACACTACTGACTATGTAAGCTAGCCTGGAAAAAACAAAATTTGCCACTTGATCAGACTCCTGTCTTATGATCATTCTCTCTGAGTCTGTTGTCCCCATTCCCCTCCCTGGACTTCTTGCCCTAGGTTGCTGTCCTAAGGGTCGGGACAACTACAACTCCCTACAGAATGGGAACATATCTTCACCAACCCCACATCTGACAGAGGGCTGATCTCCAAAATATACAAAGAACTCAAAAAGCTAGAAATCAAGCTACCAAATAATCCAATTGAAAAAATGGGGTACAGATCTAAACAGAGAATTCTCAACAGAAGAAACTCAAATGGCCAAAAGACACATAAGGAAATGTTCAATATCCTTAGTCATCAGGGAAATGTAAATCAAAACCACTCTGAGATTCCATCTTACACCTATCAGAATGGCTAAGATCAAAAACACCAATGACAGCTTATGCTGGATAGGATGTGGAGAAAGGGGAGCACTCCTCTGTTGCTGGTGAAAGTGAAAACTTGTACAGCCACTGTGGAAATCAATATGGTGATTTCTCAGAAAATTAGAGATCAGTCTACCTCAAGACCCTGCAATACCACTGTTGGGCATATACCCAAAGGAGGCACATTCATACCACAAGGACATTTGCTCAACTATGTTCTAGCAACATTATTTGTAATAGCCAGATCTTGGAAACAACCTAGATGCCCCTCAACTGAAGAATGGATGAAGAAAATGTGATACATTTACACAATGGAGTACTACTCAGCGGTAAGAAACAATGACATCCTAAAATTCTCAGGCAGATGGACAGAACTAGAAAAAATCCATCCTGAGTGAGGTAACCCAAAACCAGAAAAACAAATGTAGTATATACTCACTCATAAGTAGATAGCAGACATAAACCAAAAGATACCCAGCCTATAATCCACAACCCCCAGAGAAGCTTGAACCCTCTTCCAGAAACAGATGGAAGCAGATGCAGAAATCCACAACTAGTCATTGGACCAAGCTCCTGGAGTACAATCAAAGTGAGAGAGGAGAGACAATATGAACAAAGGAGCCAAGATCGTGATAGGGAAACCCACAGAATCAGCTGACCCGAGCTACTGAGAGATCACTGACTCGGGTCTGACAAATGGGAAACCTGCATAAGACTGAACTAGATTCCCTTAATATAGGTGACAGTGGTGTGACTGGGACAATATATGAGGCCACTGGCAGTGGGTCCAAGATCTAATTCTAATGCACAAACTGACTTAGTGGAGCCCATTCTACATGGAGAGATGCCTTGCTCAGCCTAGACACAGGGGTGTGGGGGTGGATAGTCCTGCCCCAATGAGATGATGGGATAGACTTAGTAAACTTCCTAGGGGAGGCCTCACCCTCTCTGAGGAGCAGATGGGAGGAGGGGAGGTGTAGTAAGGGGAGCAGGAGGAGAGAAGGGAGGGGGAACTTGTAGGGAGAGACCCTAATTACTTGTATTGCTGAAGTGGGTGTGGTCACAGGTAGGTAGTAGGGTGTAGATAAGGGTGAGGGAGAGCTGGGCTCTCTCTCTCTCTCTCTGTCACTCTCTGTCTCTCTCTCTCTGTCTGTCTCTCTCTCTCTCTCTCTGTCTGTCTCTTGGGGTTGAGCCAGCATTGGGAAGCATTCTGGGATCAGACCGCTCAGAGTGCCCATCTGGTTACTGATTCCTCGTGTGAGTACAACTGCTCAATAAATTACCAGTTAATAACCTATCTCGGATTCCATTCGTGTTCCTCTATAGGAACTAGGATTGGAGTATAAAAAGTAAATTAATAATAAAAAAGAATATGGGCTGGGTCATGTGTAGTGTGCTGCCCCACCAAGGGTTGGGGTTGGAACAGGGTTAGGTGCAGGGTTAAATTCAGGGCTAGGGCCAGGGTCAGGGCTAGGCTAAGTTTAGAGTTAGGGCTATTGTTAGTGTTAAGGTAGGGTTACAGCTGTTCTAGGGTTTGCATTAAGGTTGTGTTATGATAAATCTTTCTGCCAAAAGCCACCGAGCCCCACTGCCACGTGTATGCTTTACACCAGCCACCTGCCCGAGTTAGGCCCAAATGAATACACAGAAACTTGTATTAGGTTCAAAGCTGCTTGGCCAATGACTAGGACTTCTCATCTGCCAACTATCATAAACCTATATATTTTATAAGACTTATCTTATCGGACACCTTATTGGCATCCCTCCTTGCTGGGATCACATCTTGCCGCTGGAGCAAGGTTAGGGTTCAGATTAGGATTAATGTCAGGGCTCAAAGTCAGGCTTAGGTTAATGCTTAGGATTAGAGTCACAGCTCTTCAATGGTTAGTATGAGGATAGCTATGGTTTGGCCTGATGCTAGGGCTAGAGTTGGAATTAGGATTAGGGTTAGGTTTAATTCAAAGCCTAAGTTTCTGGCTAGGGTTAGGTTTATGGTTATGGGTAGGGTTAGGGTTACAGTTAGGGCTAGGTTAGGGTTAGGGCTAGGTTATGGTTGTGGTTATGGTTATGGTTACAGTTAGGGCTTAGTTAGGGTTAGGGTTAGGGACAGTGCTGAGTCTTGTTAGTGTCAGGGATAAGGTAAGGTTGGGTTAGGGTTAGTGTTAGCATAGTGGTTCTCAACCTTCCTAACGCTGTGACCTCTTAGCACTGGTCTACATGCTGTGGTGACCCCCCAACCATAAAATTCTTTCAGTGCTTTTTCATAACTGTAAATTTGCTACTGTTATGAATTATAATGTAAATATCTGTGTTTATCTTAAGGCAACCTCTCTGAAAGAGCTGTTTGACCTCCATAGGGGCTGTGACCCACAGATTGAGAACCACTGTGTTAGAGTTTGGGTTTTGGGTAGGGTTAGAGTTGGTTTTTGTCTTAGTTTCATGGCTGTGTTATGTGCTTATGTCTAAACTAGAGTTAGGGCTAGCATAAGGGTTAGGATTATGTCTAGGTTTTAGGTAGGGTAATGTTAGAGTAAACGTATTATTAGGTTATATTTAAGGTTAGTTTTGTTTTTAGGGTTATAGTTATAATTATGTTAAAACTAGAACTAGGATTGTGGTTATGGTTGCACCATAACCAGGGTTAGGAATAGGTCTGGGTTTTGACAGGGATTATGTTTAGGGCTAGGGCTAAGCTTCTGTTGGTTTGGGTTAGTGTTAGGATTATACTAGGGTTATGGCTAGCATTATTATTTGTGCTAGGGGCATTATTAGGTTTTGGGACATGACTAGGGTTATGGTTATGGTTATGATTATGGTTAGGGGCTTGTCGATGTCAAGGATAGGGCAAAATTGGGTTAGAGTTAAGGTTATAGATATGGGTCAGGCAAGATGAGGGACAGAAGTGTATGTTTTGTGTCTTCCTTATAAAAAAAAAATTTTTTTTAAAGATGGTCTTCCTTCAGCCCAGGCCTTGATCTCACTGTGTGGTTCAGCTGACTAAATCACCATGTTCAATTCTCTGCAGAGCTGGGGATCAAACCTAGAGCCTTGTGCTACGAGGCCGGCACTCTGCCCTTGAGCCTGGCCCTCAGGCTTCACACTCTTAATTCTTTCTCTTTTTAAAATTTTTTATTTTAATTCCCCCTCCCACTCCAGTTGTTCTTTTGTATTTACTCTCTCTAACTCTCCATTATGTAGTGAATGCTTTGTGTGTTCTTCTGATGGCTGCTTTGGCCCAGCTCTGCCCTGGGAAGGAGATGTTATTCTCATAACCCATACCTTTACTCTCTGCATAATTTCTTCTGAGTGACTTAAAAGTAGGCTGTGCACTGGAGGTTGGGGTTTGGTGGGACATGCTTTGCGTGGCTTAAGCATTTTGTTTTTCATGATGTTGTCTGAGTGTTAGTGGCTGTGGTACTTTGAATGTCATGGGCCCCCATAATCTCATAGGGAGTGGCACTGTTAGGAGGTGTGGCTTTGTTAGAGGAAGTATGTCACTGTGGGGGCGGGCTTTGTGGTTTCCTATGCTCAGGATACCACCCAGTGTGTCTCAGTCAACTTCCTGTTGCCTGCAAGATGTAGGACTCTCAGTTACTCCTCAAGCACCATGTCTGCCTGCACACAGCCATGCTCCCCGCCATGATGATAATGAAGTGAACTTCTGAAACTGTAAGCGAGCCACCCCAGTTAAATGTTTTCCTATATAAGAGTTGCTATAGCCATGGTGTCTCTTCACAGCAATAAAAGCCCTAACTAAGACAGTGGCTGTCAGGACTTGATGATATTTCCTGCGAATGTTCTGAGGAAATTTCTGGATGTTTGCTAGCTCACAACCTGGGATCTCCTGCAATAGAATCTGCCTCTGGCTGAGGTATAAGTGTTGCTTACCCCATTTCAAATACAATGAGTCTGGAGGACCTGGTGGTATAGCTACAACCCACCTCTCCCATGTCCATGCTGGTGGGTAGGCAGGGTCACAGATGGGACCCCGGGGAAGCTACTGTCACTGTTTTTGCTTGCTTTACTGCACAAGAAGGTGGACAGAGGTGTTAGCCAGGGACACATTTGGTTGAACAATGACATTTCCTGACACAAAAGTCATTTGCTTTCCAGAAAGGTATGGTAACTGATTTTTCTAGATTCTTCACTCCCAGTGTTATTGCTCTCACCTATGATTGGCCTTGAGAGGTCACCTGACATTTTTAAACTCACCATTCCCTGGTTACTCCTAGCAACCATGTGTCCCCAAAGGGAGTGTCTCACTCCCTTTCCCTCACCACCCTTCCTGCCCTATAGCTACTGCAGCCTGTAAGCAGATGACGAGTTTTCTGGTTTATTGAACCAAAGATCTCCTTCTGCAGACCCCTACCCTCGCCTGCCAAATAAAACTATGCTATTGTACAGTCATTATTTCCTTTTGGAAGATTTTGTAAGAGACAGGGAGTGGTGCGACCTGAAGCCTGAGCCTTTCCTGGCTCAATGGTGAGAGACCAAGCTTCTCGTAAGGTATGGAGGTCTTGCTGTCGGGTCTTAATACAGCCAAAGGCTGAAGGCCAGAAAGGGCTCTGTGGGGTGCTTGGATTCTCACCTTTGTATTGTGACAGGCACAGGGGTCAGAGGTGGCTGAGTAGAGACATACAGGTCAGTTTCCTTGGGTACTAGGGTTTCAGTGTGGGAAGGACATCCCCAGCAGCACTGACTTAGAGTGCTCAAGAGCTGTATTGGTGCCTTTGCCATTTCTCCTGAGACTAATTCTTCCTACCGTTGTCCTATTGCAGGCACAGGGGTCCATTGGCCCCATTTCCCACTGGGCATCTGGTGAGGGCTAAGCTACAAAGCCAGGAACCTTAGGCCTCCTCAGAGGTGCCAGGTCAGCCGCTAATGTTTTCAAGGCCACACAGCAGGAGGTCAGGCCTGGTCTCAAGTCTGGGTCTAGCCACTTCTGACCCTGTAGAGCTCTGTGTGTATGTGGGATAAGATTTTACTTTTAAAGGAGACTCCTTCGGGCGCTGGTGGCAGCATCACTCAGGAGGCAGAGGCAGGTGGATCTCTGTGAGTTCGAGACCAGCCTGGTCTACTGAGTGAGTTCCAGGCCAGCCTCCAAAGCTACAGAGAAACCCTGTCGAGAGAGAGAGAGAGAGAGAGAGAGAGAGAGAGAGAGAGAGAGAGAGAGAGAGAGAGTCCTTGCTCAGGTCCTCCCAAGGTTCATACCTCATTGATGAAGTCTCCGATGTCCCCTGGGTGGGGCACCACAGGCCTGACTGGGTACTGGGGCTCAGCTCCTACCGGCCGCTCGTCCACCCGCCGCACACCAGGGGCCTTGCTCAGCACATGCTCCATGGCTTCCGGCTGTTGTAGCTGGCTGAGGTCGTAGTCCTGGGGATGGAGGGCAAATGAGCCAGGGGAACTGGAGAGCCCTGAGCACATCCTGGGTCAGTTTCCTCACTGCTCTGAGGGTGCTACTGCACCCGTCTCCAAGCACACTTAGCTGCCTTGTTCCATCCCCCAGGCCTGCCCCATCCACACTGTCCACCTCTTTCCCATTTGCCCCAGTCCTGCCTGACCTCCAGGCAGCCATGGCGTCTGTGCCTGCCACCTGCCTTGCCAAAGCCTGGAGCTCCCTCGTAGCAAGTGACCCTCCTGCCCTCAGTTCAGCAGCCTTGTGGGCCACCCTCGCACTGACAGGAAGGGGCTAGGCCCTCCTTGCTGCTACCGGATAGTTCTGTGAAGCCCCTACCCCGGGGATGTCCAGGAGGTGGGCGTTGGTGCCCGCAGAGGACTGTGTCCTGTTTCTCCCAGGACACAGGACAGCAGCAGGTGGGGACGGGGTGCTGGAGAGGGAGGAGCACGGGAGGAGGACAGGTCTGATGAGAGGACGTAGCAGAGCCTGCATAGTCAGCCCAGGCCTGAGCGCACACGGGAGAGCCCCGCTGCGCCCCGCGGGCCCGCGGGTGCGGTCGGGAGGCTCACCTGGTCCTCCTCGCCACCGCCTTCCTCGTCATACTTGAGGATGTTGTCGCGGACGTCGTCCTCAGGGTCGATGAGCAGCTGCTTCGTGTGCCGCTCCTTCTCCCTCCGCCTCATCCACACAACGAACAACAGGACCATGGCTATGAGAGGAGGGGCCGCATTGTGAGCTGCTTATGCGTACACGGACATATGTGTGCACACGTGTACACAGGGGTAAATGTGTGTGCACGCCCAGGCATGTCATGGATGTGCATTCCGTGTTTATCTACATAAGCTATGCCCTGTCCTTACAGCACACAGTGGGGTTGCAGGCATGTGCACAGCTATGCCCTGTCCTTAACCACAGTGGGGTTCAGGCATGTGCACAGCTATGCCCTGTCCTTAACCACAGTGGGGTTGCAGGCATGTGCACAGCTATGCCCTGTCATTATCCCACAGTGGGGTTACAGGCATGTGCACAGCTATGCCCTGTCCTTGCAGCACACAGTGGGGTTGCAGGAATGTGCACAGCTATGCCCTGTCCTTACAGCACACAGTGGGGTTGCAGGCATGTGCACAGCTATGCCCTGTCCTTACAGCACACAGTGGGGTTGCAGGCATGTGCACAGCTATGCCCTGTCATTATCCCACAGTGGGGTTACAGGCATGTGCACAGCTATGCCCTGTCCTTGCAGCACACAGTGGGGTTGCAGGAATGTGCACAGCTATGCCCTGTCCTTATATCCCACAGTGGGGTTGCAGGCATGTGTACAGCTATGCCCAGGGATTCTAGGAATTTGAACTCAAGCCCTTATGCTTTTGCAGTAATCGCTCTTACTACTGAGTCATCTCTTCACCCCCTGCCATGCAATTCATTTTGTGAATATTTTGTCTGCAATTGATCTCATATACAGATGTGGAACCTGAGGGTACAAATGGCCCACTGGATTCATTTCCTCCTTCATGGAGGTGGCTGACTGAGCACAGATGTCACTACTTAAGGGTCAGAAGGACAAGGGTAGAGGGTGAACCAAGGGACAATTATTCTTCAGAAGGTGAGGCTTTGTGTCCAGAAGGCAAAGGGAAGGGTTTCAGGGTACCATGTTTCTAGGCAGGAGCCATGGTAGAGTGGTGCTCCCATGGTGGAAGGAGACTGGGGAGGAGGGAACCCAGAAGGGCCTCGAGCAGGTAGGCCAGGGCTGAGTAGAAGCCATCTCCTATACCTCCAGAGGCCCCGGGCCACTCCTGGGGAACACACTGGGATAAGGGGTAGCTTATCCTGAAGGACTTGGGTGCAGGATGAGAAATGTGTCCCTATTTGTCACATTGTGGGTGTGCCCTCTTTGCCACTGGCCTTGGCTCCATGCTGTGTGGCACTCTGCTTATCTCTGGACCCCTGGGAGCCTCAGTTTTGCATGCTCCTTCCTGCTAGGTCTCTGTTCCTGTCTGGGTTCTGAGAGCAGGGCTCCTGTGAACACAGAGGAGACGGGGCACCTGGATCCTCATGAAGGTGTTGTCTCCAGGAGTGCTTCCTGCAGTCTCCTGTCATCTCGCCACTGTTAGACATTAGAGGAGGTACCAGACAAGCACTCCAGTGCCTGGGGTGGGGAGGGCAGTGTCAACAGGAACCCCATGCAGACGGAAGCAGGGGTGTGGGAAGGGATGCAGACTGTCTGTGGGGTGGTCAACTTGATCAAGTGGTTTGATTGAGTGCTGTGATGAGAAAGATTGCAGCTAGCTTGGCGGCCAGAACCCTGCAAGTGACAGATAGTATTTCTTTCAAACATAGGATGAGGTGGTAGCCAGGGGACCTCTTGATGTGGCCCAAGTTGTGGACAGGGCACTGGAGATAGCGGGGGAGCACCCACCTGCGAGAATCTAAGCAGAAACCAGAAACCTTGAGCCACTCTCTACAAGATCAAGTGGCCAGAGAGTCATCTGAACAGCTGGTATGTCAGATAGGTCACCCGAGGAGAGGTGTAGAGGGAGCTTGTGGGAGAAGGGATGGCCCCTCCCTCCCCCATGGCTCATCCTCTGAGAGGGAGACAGGGCTGGCTGTACTCGGGTCCCTGGCTTAGTACACTCAAGAGGCTCCTTCTCTCTCTCATATGGGTACTGGCTACTGCTGTGTTCTCCGTCCCTGTCTCTTGTGTCTTCAGAGACAATGCAAGCCCCAACCCTGCCCAAGAGTCACCCCCTCCACAATAGGGCTGATCTCACATAAAGAAGACACCACACTGACTGTCTGGTCAAAGGCCTTGGCCAGATGTAGTTAGAGGGAACCCTGGGTCTGAACAGAAGAGAGGGAATGGTCTTGGATGTGGCTCGTCCACGTGGAGGTCCTGATGCCTGGTCCTTAGCCCTTTCCTGCAAGTGGTGCAGAACCTTTAGCTCATTGTAATTAGGAGAGGGGCTGTTGACCCTCCAACACGACTGCTGTTGTGGTATCTGGGCTACTGTGGACCAGGACAACTGTCCAGGTGGGAGGATGGTACATCAGCACCATTTCTAAGCATCCTTCTTGTTCCCCATTGCCTTTGATTTTGAGCAGGGAGCCTCATGGCTCTGGGAAATGCAAGAAGCCACTGGAGCATGTGACACCACCAGAGCCAATGAGCACATTCCATTCCCAGCCAGAGACTGGTCTTGAGACACATGCATAATCTGACTGGTGCAGGGGGCTTGGGTGGGTTGTTGCCAAACAGGAACTGTCATTCCCTCAGTGTTTACCTGAGAGTGGCCTGCACATATTGGGGGCCAAGGAAGGGGTCAGTCTGGGGTTCAGGGAGTTCTCCCTTGGGAGGCAGAGTCCAAAGATGGACCAGACTGGGCAGCTGTGTCAGGCTGGCCCTCCATTTGGGTTAGAGGGACAAGGTGGGGGACTCTTATTTTCTTATCCTGTATGGACTAGTGTGGTTGGGCCTCAGGGAGGTTCCCAGGATATAGGAAGCCACTGAGTAAAGTGGCTGTGGAGCTGCTTGGATCTCATGCCTGCCTGGCTGTCTGTGGGACACGGAACGCCTGTACCCAAGAAGCCCATACTCACTTAGCAGGATCACGATGCAAATGAGGATAGCCACAATGGCGCCTGTGCCCAGGCCAGCAGCAGCCACTGCACCAATGGTGGTACAGTCACCATTCTCATCACATGGGCACACCTTGACTTTTATGATGGACGTGTTGGACAGGGGAGGGTTGCCAGAGTCTGTGACGATGATGGGGACATCATACACCCCTGCCTCCAGGTACAGAATTCGCAGACTGAGCTGGGCATAGTCACCTGAGTGAGGGACAGCAACATTGGGCCAATGGTCAGCTCTACTTCCCAAGGAAGACTTCCATAGTAGCCACTGAATCTGATAGCATGAAAATCTCTCCTTCATGCACACATGTGCGTGCACATAGATCATGCACTCACACACACACACACACACACACACACACACACACACACACACACTACCCCCATACCATTAAGTTAAAGACATTGAGTTGGGGACATGGTTCCATTGGTGATGTTCTCAACACACAAGCACAAGGGTCTGAGTTTTTGCCCCCAGGACTTATGTCGAAAACCTGACACAGAGTGTATACGTAATCTGCAGAAGCAGGCAGATTTTTGGAGCTTGCTGGCCAGCCAGAGAGGACCTGTCTACACAAGCAAGGTGGACAACTCTCAAGGCACAACAGTGGAGCTTGCCTATGACTGCCTGTGCACACGCACATGCATGTATCTGCAATGTGTGTACCTGCACACCTACAGTGACACACAAAGCTAAAACATTGACCATATCAAAAGACAGAGTCAACGTGAAGGATGAAGACATCATTTCCTGAATGTATAGAGTTTTATGAAATCAATTAGGGAAAAAAAACCCAAAGAGAAAAGGCAAAGGTATTAAACAGGAACCTCTGTGTGTGAAAGTTCTGCCCCTGGAGCCCAGAGACAAAAGAAGGCAATGGCTTTGCCTCTTGAAGCAACAGCCCGCCATGCTGGCATCGGTAGTTTTGCTGGTGGAAGCATGAATGGGCATCGCATCTCTAGGAAGTTGCAATGGTCCTAAGGCTGGCCACACCTGAGAATGAGGTCACCCTGTCATAGGGGTAACAGGAAGAAGTACCTCCTAAGAGGATGCAGCCTTCAGGGACCAGTCAACCCACAATGGCTGCCAGCATGGTCCAAGCGAGGCTCTCTCTAAAACATCAAGGCACTAGGCACTAGGAACAAATGGGTGGCTTTGTGGTGGAGACAGGGGTAAACACGGCCATATCCCCAGCCTTGTGTAAACTGTCTGGGCGGGTGAGGACTGTCTCTCATCTATGTGGCTCACTGTTCCTGGGTGATACATCCTGAACTACATCCTAGGTCCTGGTTCTCCCTGTCCAGGGCTCTGCTGGTGAGCTCACCATTTAGGCGGGTGATGGTCCAATTTTTCCTCACTGTAGTAGGGATGAAGGGCAACTCAAAGACGTAGGGGCCGATGTTGGGGTCCATGTCAGCATCGGCGGCAGTGATGTTGATGGCATTGAGGCCTGGCCGCTCGCAGATCTGTGCCTCCTTGGGCAGCAGCTGTGGTGCGTTGTCATTGATGTCAATGAGGTAGATCTGCAGGGTCCCAGTGCCACTGGCTGGGGGAATCCCTGCAGGACAGATAGGGTGAGCACACAGGGCCCCACATAGGACGACACACAGCTACATGCTGACTAGAGTTCATTTGCTATCTTGTAATCTGCTGCAGGGAAGGACCAGATGCTCTTTCCTTATCAGGGCCTGTCTGTATGGGAAACTTAAAAAAATTTTTTTTTGAGATTTTTGTTTGTTTGTTTGTTTTATGTGTTTGTTTTTGCCTGCATGTTTGTCTGTGCACCACATTTACTCAATTCTCACAGAGGCTGAAGAGGGTGTCAGATCCCCTGGAACTAGAGTCACAGATGGTTGTGAGTTTCCATGTGGGTGCTGGGAATTGAACCTGGGTCCTCTGGAAGAACAGTCAGTCACTCTTAACTGTTGAGTCACCTCTCCAGTGCCCATACAGCCAACTTTGTGGACCACAAGGACCATGGGACCTGGGGGCAGCCAGTCGGGTTAGGGCGGTCAGCTAGCTTTGGGACCACAGTAGTGCTTGCTCTTGAAGTTTCAGCTTCCCAGGTCTCCCAAGAATCCAGCAGTGCAGTCCTGCCCTGGGCCTTTGCTCATGTTCTTCCCACCACCTCTACGAAAATGGCCCTGTCAGCTTGCCCCCCACTCTCTGTGTTGCTGCTCCCATTGTTCTCGTCTCTTAAAGAGCCTGAGCCCTAAGTGTCACCTCGGATTATCACTGCCCACTGGGAGGTTACATTTCCAGTTAGATGTGATCTTGGGCCCAAGTTCTGGTCTTCACTCTGAGTGGAGGCCCTGTGTGGTGCTTCCGTGAGGTCCCCAGGAGAACTCGGGTGTCCATTCTGGACCATGCTGTGGTGCAGCACGGCCGTGGTGTGAGTGGCCTGGGTGTGGTTGCCAAATCTCATCCTGTCTAGCAGTGTCCATATTTCTCCACCTAAGCGGCTGATTTGGCTTTGAGCATGCTCTGTAACCTGGGCTGGCCTGGGCGCTGGGATCCCCCGCCTCAGGCTCTTGAGCAACTGGGAATCACCAGGCACGGGTGAGCTTCTCCTCCCCCCTACCCTATCCCTGTGTGGTGCAGAGTCTCACACATGCTAGGCAAGAGGTCTATCACTGAGCCATATACCTCCAGCTCCAGCACTCCTTAATGTGAGAGAAAACCCCGTTCAGTCTTGTTGAAGCTACTGCTATCTCATCAGAAGTGACCTCCACTGGGAAACAGTCTCTGCCAGGCAGGGGCTTGGTTTCTTCTAATCTCTGGTAGGCACCTGGCCCTCAGTGAGTTCTCCCAGGAGAGGCCTGTCTCTTCTGAGTCTGGGTTGATGCCTGACTTTCAGTGGGTTCTCAGTGAGACAGAGGATGGCAGTGGTCAGAGCCACTGACCTCTGACTCCCTCACAGGCCTGTCATCACCCATGAGGGACATGGCTCTCAAGAGGTATCAGGGTTCTTCCATTTTGCCAAGGAGAAAGTTAAGGCTCAGAGAGGCCAGGGCTCTTCCCAGGAGCAACCGTGTTAGACCAATCTCCTTTACACCTACCCAATCTCTACCACACGGAGCCCATGAGAGCTCTCAGCTGGACTTTAATGTTCTGGGTCTTGAATGGGCCTCTTGACCATAGGCTTCCCGTATTTGACCCGTAGCCCTTAGAAGCCCCAAGACAACCTGTTGGAGAGTAATCTTTGTGAACACTGTAAAGATGTGTCACTCTGATCGGTTTAATAAAAAGCTGAACGGCCAATAGCTAGGCAGAATTTCCGGGCAGAGAGGATGCTGGGAAGAAGGCAGAGGAGACACAGGGAGATGCAGAGCAGACGGGGCAGTATGGAGATGAGGTAATAAAGCTACGAGGTGAAAGTAAATGAACAGAAATGGGTTAATTTAAGTTATAAGAGCTACTTAGAAGCAAGCCTAAGCTAAGGGCAAGCTTTTATAATTAACATAGGTCTCCATGCCATCTTGTGTGTGTGTGTGTGTGTGTGTGTGTGTGTGTGTGTGTGTGTGTGTGTGTGTGTGTGTGTGAGCTGGCTCCCCAAAGAAAAATCCATCTACAAGTGGCATCCAGTGTGGGGGTTTAAATATCCAAACACAGGGCCTGAGAAAGCTGAGATAAGCTCTGGACAAGGAGCTGGAGTGGCTTTCTGGTCCTGCAGTCTCTCGGGCAGGCTGGTGCTCAGTCAGTGTATAGAGGTACTGCTACCTGCAGGCCGAGCCAGCCGCCAGTGTCATGTGCCAATGTCATGTTCTAAGCTAAGCTGTGCCTACGACTGACATAGCAGTTTAAGATTTGTCTCATGTGATCAGACACAATGCCCGCATTCCCAAGAGGTGGAGTGGGTGGTTTTTGGTCATTTGGTGGGTTATGGATGTTTGTCATCACTTAGGGGTCAGCACTTGGTTACAAATTGTTACTGGTCATGGTCAGGAAAAAAGCTGAACAAAGGAGATTAGATTTAGGCATCTTTGTCTGAAGGGAAAAAAGGAGAAATAGTATAGAAATGATGGATTAAGAGCTGGATTGTTAAATCTACTTTTAAATAACTGTTAATCTCAAATATTTTATATTGGTATGGATTTTGGTACACTGACACAAACTTAAGATTATTTTTGTTATACTGTATATATGTGTCTACTCTTATTTAAGGCATTGTACTTACACAGCTCACTTTTAAGGTTATATAAAGCTTTAGTTTTTGAAAGATATTTAGGATATTAAAGAAACACAGGTTAGTAGTTAGTTATCTATAGCAAACTATAGTTATGTTAGGTATGTTTTCATGGTCAAACAGATATATTTTGAATAGATGATCTTCAAACACTTCAAAGACCTACAGAATATGACATTTAAACTGTCTTAATAACTAACAGTGAGACATGTCTGCTCCTGGCAGCACCAAGAAGATGATGGGCATCAAAGAACCTCTACAAGATGTTTGTTTTCTTTGTGGCAAAAATTAGTTACTGGGCAAGAAACTGCCCTTGCCTTGACAGATGACAGTATATTGTCCAAATTGGACAACAAGGACACAAAGGAAGTGTCTGCCAAACTTTGCCAAGACAGGGTAGGACAGTCCTTCAAAATTCCTGTTTCACAGAAAAGTCTGCCAGATATTCTAGGCCTGTAGGTCAAACATGGATGCCCCAATGTTACAGAGGAACCTTGGGTGACTGTCCAGGAAGCCATCTTTCTGTCATTTCTCTTAGTTTTGGAAGTTGCTTGTTCTGTGCTTCCTGTTATATCCTTCTTGGGTCTTTGATGGCGTTGAAGACTAGATAGTTATAGTTACAGTTTTCCTTAGTATTGATAGAAAGTGAATTAGGTACAAACTTCAGACTCATCAAGATATGATAGATAATGGAGTATTTTCTCCGAATTTGCTAAATACAAATGGACTATACATTGTGAATGTACTTCTTACTTGACAGTTGCTCTTATTGTATATAGTTTCATTTGTTAAAGTTAATACCTTTCTATTTAGCCAATACCTGATAATTATTCTTATTTTGCATAGTTTTACTATGTTAGATTTAAAACCTTTTCTTTTTATTTGGGCAAAAGGGGGAAACATTGTGGAATAATCTTTTTGTACAGTGTGAAGCTGTGTCACTCTGACTGGTTTAATAAAAAGCTGAATGACCAATAACTAGGCAGGATATCTGGGCAGACAGGACTCTGGGAAGGAGATGGAAATGCCAGGAGACACAGAGCAAGCAGGATGGGCAATATAGAGATGTGGTAATAAAATACAAGGTAGAAAAATTAATAGAAATGGGCTAATTTAAGTGATTAGAGCTAGTTAGGAACAAGCCTAAGCTAAGGCCAAGCTTTCATAATTATTAATAGGCCTTCATGTTGTTATTTGTGAGCTGGTGGCCCAAAGAAAAATCTATCTAGAAGAACTTGCACTGATTTCTTCAGCAGGACCCATCATCCTTCCTGCTCCACTCCTCATGCTCTTTCTCTGAGCTGCCTGCCCAGCATCTGCCCAACACCTGCCCAACACCTGCCCAGTGCCTGCCCAACACCTTCCCATTGCCTGCCCAACACCTGCCCAGCACCTGCCCAACACCTGCCCAGTGCCTGCCCAGCACCTGCCTAACACCTGCCCAGCACCTGCCCAGTGCCTGCCCAGTGCCTGCCCATCACCTGCTCAGAGTCCTCCCTTGCTCCCAGGGCTATCAGGCCTTCTCTGACTTAGAGTCCCAGGGTTAGGGTGGACACAGGCCTTCCTGCCTTTCCTGGCTAGGGTGCCAGCTAACAGTGTTGGAGAATGGAGGATCTGTTGTCATCACCCAATTATATGTGGGAAAGCTGAGAAGCTGGGTCAGCCATCTGCTACTACCTTTCCTGGTTCCTGGCTACCCTGGAGCCACCAGTGTCCGATGGACAGTGGGACACTGTGAGAGCAGGATCAAATGAGTAAGCAGGTCCCTAGGTGATGGGAGGGGCAGGATGGGGGCGGTGTTGGGTGGCAGAGATGCCAGTTCAGGGCTGCCTGCAGAGACTTCCCTCTGGGTACCACTGGCCCTCTTCACCAGTACCCACAACCCCAGGAAATGGGACACAGCTGTGACAGTGCCTCCCTGCAGTGGGACACACCATTGTCAGCAGCCAGGAAGGTGGCCTCATATACATTGTTCTTGGTGTAGAGTGACTCTCGGTCCAGGACTGCGGCCGTGGTGATCTGCCCATTGGATGTATTGATGTGCAGCCAGTTGGCGGGATCCGACAGCTTCGAGTACCTATGGACAGGAAGTCAGAGGCCAGGTGAGGGCCAATGCTCGTCACCCAGCCAACCTTGCAAGTATCCTAGGGTCACAGACTCAGCATCCCCATAGCACAATGGCATTGCTGTCCCCTCAGAGCGCGTGGAGGTTTCACACACCTCTGTGTCCCTCTTATGTGCTATGTCCTTGTGGTAGGTGGTCTAGATTCGGGAGGACTCAAGGAGGCGGTTTTCTCATCATCTACACTTTACAGGTGGGTATTCTAAGGTACAAAGAAGGTAAGGGCTTGCTCAAGCCACATGCCACTGCCAGTGAAGCCACGGCCTGCCTTGGCTCCACAGTCTCACATCTTCCTTGTTAGCCTGGACATGGTGACAGTGCTTATCTGTGCCCAAGGCTGTCCTGTGAAGTGACTCCCTGGGGTAGATTGCTTCTAGACTGAGCCAGTGCCTCAGGTCTGGACATGGTACCCCTTGTCCTTCCTCTTTATACTGGGATTCCTGGTTTTTAGGCTTCTTTGGGCACCATGGGACTCTTTTGGGTGACAAAGAGAGGGTCACACAAGGCCAGGCCATACTAAAGACTCACCTCACGGCTTGCTGCATGAACCGGTCAGGGTCCACTGCAGAAAAAGTAGTGAGAGCAGTGCCAGTAGGCACGCCCTCCTCCAGACGGATCAGTTTGTGGTTGGAGGGAAAGTAGGGGGCCTCGTTGACATCAGTGACAGAGATGGTCACCCCTGCTGTGGACTGGAAAGACATCTGGATCCCGCTGGCCAGGGGAGCCTGGTTGGACACCATTACAGTCAGCATGAAGGCGCGGTTCAGCTCGTAGTCCACTGCCTGGAAGAGGGGACAGGTGAACGGGGCTTCCCGTCGCGGGTGAGGGTTGGCCATCCACAGTGGCCAGAGGCTCTCCCTGCCCTGCTTCATCTGATCACCACCGTCCCTCTACATCAGACCCTTGTTTCTGATATCTTCTGGCCAATTCAAGGAGAGGGGGTGGGATAAAACTAGCCAGCAGCCCCATGCCTTGATGAGGCTGAGACTGGGCTTCTGCGGCATGGATCTTTCGGCCTTAGCTTCCCAAGTGTTGGGATTGCAGGTGTGTATCTCCATGCCTGGCTTCATGAGTTCTCAGTAACAATTCCTTAATTACTATGAGCAATGGCCTCCAAAATACCCAGGACCTCACACTGGGCTCTGGTGGCTGTGAGCTTCCAGGGACAAATGTGCTGGGGGTCTTGAGAGTCATTGCAGCCACCAGAAGCTCAGAAAATGCAACCGGGAGCCAAGTGTAATGATGGCCAAAGGTTGACTTTGGTTTCGGGGCAGGTAAAGACATCTGCCGCCATGTCCAATGATGTAGAACCCACGTGGTTGGAGGAGAGAACCAACTCCTGCAAGTTGTCCTCTTGCATGAGTGGCACACGTCTCTCCCCTGACCCCACACTAAATAAAACAAAAAGTCTAAAAAGTAAGTTTTTGCTGGACACAGTGGTGCATGCCTGCAATCCTGCATTCAGGAGGGGGGAAGACTGCAAGCTTGAGGTTGGCCTGGAAGACATAGGGAGAATGTCTCAGAACCCCAAACCAAGCCAAGTCAAGCAGCAATGTTTAAGCTTTTTGCTTATTTTGCTTTTCCTTGTACTTGTTGCTAGTTTTGTGTTCCCAGTTAGAGACTTAGAGTAATATGAATGCAGTTCTGTGGTCAGGAATAAAATGTCTGTCCCTGGGCTAGAGTCCAACAGCAGGGCCAGTTCCTTCCAGAGACTCCTGTCTCGCACACTTCACCCTGGAGAGTGGCTGCTGGCCTCCAGCTGCTTCTGACTCCTGCCTCTGTCTTCACCTTCCCTGTGTGCTAGTTAGTTTTAGGTCAACTTGACACAAGCTAGTGTCCTTTTAAGAGAGGGTACCTCAGTTGAAACAATGCTGCCACCAAGTTGGCCTGTGGTACATTTTCTTGATGGACGGATGGTGTGGGAGGACCCAGCCCCCTGTGGGTGAGGCCACCCCCTGAGCAGGCACTATAAGAAAGCAGCTGAGCAAGCTATGGGGGGCAGCCCAGGAAGCCACACCCCTCCATGGCTCTGTATTAGCTCCTGTCTCCTGGTTCCTGCCCTGGTTGAGTTCCTGGCCTGACTCCCCTCAACAATAGATTGTGCATGGGACATGTAAGCTGAAATAAACCCTGTAGGGAGGATTCCCAGGTACCTGTAGCGCTGACCACACCCATTGGGATAAAAGAACTGGGAAGGAGACTCTCGCCCTCTTTTGGGGTTCAGGCCAGGTCTTGGAGTGCATATGAGACTGGACTTCTCGGAGCGCCAGTCTGGTTATCGGCTTCTTGTGTGAGTTGTTTTCATTTTAATATATCATCAATAACCATATTTTGTGTACGGTTGTGTTCTTTTTCAAAACCCTTTCCTCCCCAAGTTACTTTTGGTCATGGTGTTTTATCACTGCAATAGAACCCCCAACTCTCTGACCTTTCTGCTCCCTCTCTTAAAGAGAGGTTACACTGGGCTGACCCAGATGGTCTGGGCTTTCCTCAAACCCTCAACACTGTTACATCTACAAAGACCCTGGCTGCCATCTGGGACAAACAGTCACAGATTCTAGAAACAGGCACGGGGTCCTGGAAGAGATGGCACTGAAGAAGTTTCCAGGCCCCTGCTTTTGAGAAAGACCTCTGTGAATAGGAACACAACCGTACACAGGATATGGTTATTGATGATATATTTATAAATGAGAACAACTCACACGAGAAGCCGATAACCAGATTGGCACTCCCGAGAAGTCAGTCTCAGCTGCACTCTGAGACCTGACCAGAACTCTGAAAGAGGCCAAGCGCCTCTCTTCCTCACTCTTTATCCTACCCCAGTACGTACTTGTGACCACGCTCAAATGGGAGTGGTCAACGGTACAGGTATCCAGGATCTCTCCCTACACCTGCATCTGGTTGGAACTTAGAAAAGTACTAGACAATGGGATGCTAAGAGTGGTCCAAGTGAGGAGTAGACTGAGACCCTGAATTACATCAGCAGATGGTCTCAGAGCTGAGTGCACTACTCTGCAGCTTGCTGTCATTCTATGGGAGAGTTGGTCTGTCACTGCCTGAGTCCATAGGCCAGGCCTTGATGACCTTAAGCAAGAAAGCCATATACCACAGCTCCCTAGCCTCCAACCTCTCCCTGAAGGACCCTTCCTGGCTAATTCTTTCTTCAAAGGAAGCTCAAGAGTACATGGCTGGGGCACTGGCTCAGATGCCAGTGGGAACATCCTCAGCCGTCTGACTCAGCTTCTTCAACAGGGCAAAGGTAGGTAGAATATGAAGCCTGACAGTTACCGGGGGAATTCACATGGCTCCCTGACTCTCACATAGGCCTGCCTGGGTCTTCATGAGCCCTGTTTGGGGAAGAGCTTTGCTGGTTGAGCCGGCTTCCCACTTCTATCTGTGTCCTACCTTCAGGTGCCAACTGGGCTGGGCCTGACTCCTGAGTCTGTGGCTAAGTGGACCTGAACCCAGCCTATCTCTGGATACCTATCCTTGGAGCCCTGAACTGTGGTGTCCTAGTGTGCCACTATGGGAAGTTTCTATGCATGGAAAGGAACTAAAAACTAGGTAATCAATAGTGCTGCTGGGCACGGGAAGGAAACAGAGGAACTGCTGTCTAGAGCGGTGCCAGAGAGGCTGCCGGCTCCCTTGATGGTAACCTTGGTGAGCCCTCCTCCTTTCCCCCAAACCCTGAGTGTGCTCTTATCTTTCTGTGGCACATGGTAATGTCTACCTGTCACTTCCCCCAGGACCTGGAGCACGGCCAGGCCTGTGCTTCGGCCTCCTCAGGCCCAGATATTGCTGGAGAGGTCAAAGTACAAGTGGGAATGGGCTGGTCCCCCCCTTACCCTGTCTCTGCCCAGCAACTGTGTTGCTGGACGCCATACAGGGCCTGTGCCTAGAAGGTCACTTGGTTTGGACCCACAACCATCCCAGCTGGCTGCAAGTTTGACTCGGTGTCCAGGGCTCTTGAAAGGTCTCACAGGGGCTTTTAGGCCTAGTCCTGGCTCCTCTGTCCTTAAACTCCAGGTGCCACTAAGCTCCCAGAACTGGTACTGCACTGTGACAAGGTCTTCCTCTTGCATAACCAAAGACTGCCGATGCCTGAAGCCCCTCCTGCAAGCCCCAGGCAGAGGTCAAGCCAATTTTCTTTAACAGGCTGCTCCATAAGACTGTGAAGAGAACAGTTTCTCTGTGTTTATTGGCTCATGTCCCTGTGGGACATGGAACCACATTGTATGTGAAGCCCTGAAAATCAGTTCTTCCAGAAAGACTATGGCCAATAAAACCCACAGACAGGTAAAATAAAACCACACCTGTAATGTGGAAACCAATAGAAAATTTTTTCTGACAGTTTCAATTAGGATGCTGGACGTACTCACTAAGGTGACACCCACCCCCAAAGACTCTTGGCTCAAAAGGGAGGGCCAAGCACACCCTTAAAGAGGTGTGCCCTTAGCATCAAGCCAGAGAGCAGGGTCATAACATATCCTCCTGCCTCTGAAGAGCTGGGTGTGTGCACAGCCTCATATGAAGGAGAGTCTTGTTCAGAAGAAAATGCCAGCGAGGACGTGAAGGCCCAAATCTGAACCATTTCCCCTTTCCCAGTGGAAGGTGGTGGGTAAGGGGTGGAGACAGGAGGATCAGGAGTTTAAGGCCAGCTTTGGCCGTACAAGTTTGAGGCCAGCCTGAGCCAGGAGAGACCCTGTGAAGGTTGTCTCCAAAGGCGTTGGCCCTCTGCCCTAGGTGGCTGACAGACATGTATGTTCCTGGACTAGGGAATGTGCCGGAAACCGTCACCCACCTTCACCACGGTGACCATGCCCTCATTGGTGACAGGGTCTGTGCGGACAGTGAAGTGGCCGGAGGGGTCCCCACTGATGATTCGGTAGACGGCATTCCAGTTGGGTGAGTGAGGCTGATCTCGATCCATTACTGTAAGGTTGGCTACTACTGTCTCCACACGGTTTTCGGGGACCTCTCCTGCAAACTGCAGAATGTAAGAAAGAATATTAGGACCTCAGATAGAGCTTGGGGCAAGGGGGGCATACTTGCTGGACCCGGCCAACACTGGGAAGTGGTAGGGTCAGTGCTCTGGAGTAGATACCTAGGGGGATGGGACAGCTGGTATTCACTGTGATGACAGAGAGTGCCCTGGCTCCTCAAGCTGAGGACCGGCAGCACCCGAGGCTCCCATCGGCTCCCATCTCCCAGAATGAACCTCACCCGTGCACCAAGTGCTTGCACAGGCTCCCCTCCTACACTCAAGCTCTTCTCATGTGCATGGAGGATTGATGGCAAGTGGTTAGGATAGGTACATGATGGAGAGCAAGGGGTGGACAGGGGAGCAGGACTCCAACAGTGGCAGCCGGAAGAGACACATGTCCTGGCTCCTGCCACCAGCAGGCAACTGCTCCAGGTGGCTTGGGGTCAGCCACTATAGCCAGTGACCAAACAGTACAGTGAGGTTGCTGTGTGTACCTGCAAAGGCCCCAGGGCCTCACTCGGAGTGGAGGAGGGGCGTGTCTGCCTTAGGAATCCATGTCCACTGCCAGCTGTGGCCCACTGCTGGGGCTGGCTTCTAGATTTTGTTCTCAGCAGCTCTGAGCTCACAGGCTCTGCTGTCTTGAAATTCACCCTAGCAAGATACATAACTGTCTTGTACATTGAGGATCAGATGGGAGCCCCATGCGTATCCTATAGGATGTCCCCACAGTGTCCCCCAGTGCTGCTCTGGAGCCAGGCTCTTCCAGTCATCCACTGGAACAATGGATGGACTTGAAGAGTTGCTGTAAAGCAGAGGGTTCATTTGATTTTCAGGCTGTGGTCAGCCTCGCTGCCCTGAAGCAATGAGGCCTGAGGCTGCAGAAGGTTCCCTTAAGACCACGAGTACAAGGGAAGTAAGTGCACAGCCTGCTTCCAGAGGGTCTTACTTTCAAATCTTCCTCTTTTCCATTTAGCACAGAGGGGCACGAAGCAACCTCAGAGAGGACAGCAGACTGAGTTGTAGGCATACATGTCCAGGGCCTGGCTTTCTCACTGGGTTCCCAGGCTGTTCTGTGTATCTGGGTGAGGCTGTCATTGCTGGTGGCCTCCATAGTGACATTCTGAGTCAGCAATAGGGTTGCCACAGTGTCTGAGTGTCCCCTTGCCACGATATGGGGAGCTTTCCTTGGAGGGAGATCACAGGGGCTTAGGGACAGGCAGTGTTGCAGGCTGAGTCATGTCCCCTAAATTTATATGTTGAGGCCCTTAGCCCCAGCACCTTAGCCTGTAACGGTGTCTCAAGAGGTGTCAGTGTGAGGCTGGGAGTTATCCTAAGCCAGCCTATGTGGCACCCTTGTGAAGAACAGTCCCCAGTGACACATGTATTAGGGTGTATTAGTTATACGTTACACCCAGGTTATTGGGGTAGGTGCCTCTAGGAGGACCTTAAAACCTTGGCGCCTGCAGGCACAGATGCTTGACTCTGAAAGTTCAGTGGACTCCTGCCCCTGGGGAACTACTTTCAGGACTGGTAAGTGAGCCATCTGTCTGTGATTGCCACCTACCTGCTCTGGTTTGGGTAAGAGTCCCAGGTGATGAAGATTTGCTCTCTAAACTGAGGCAGTGTTGGGAACAGGGTAGAAACTATACTGGTAGGTACCGGTTAGTGTGAGGGAGTCAGGTGACTGGGTGGGGTTGTGCTCTTGAGGGGGCTATGGAGCCCCTGACCCCTTATTGTCTGTCTTTGCTTCCTGGTGAGTAAGTGAGCAGTTTTTTTCTGCTTCATGCTCCCACCTCCAATGATTTGTGGTCTCAACTCAGGTCCACAGTGACTATGGATGGGAACCTCGGAAAACACGCACTGAAATAAGCTTTTCCTCATTGTACACCCATGATCTCACTGTCATAGTTCAGAAATCCAATACCAGGAGTGCAGCATAGCCTGGCCGAGTGCCCTTCAGATGGGCACTGTCCTACTGTGTGCTGTCCCTTGACCTGCTGGGAGGTGACCTATGGGAACACCACGACCTTCTTCTGCCTTTCAATCATTTAACTTAGTGTCACTCACACCTGTGAGGGGACAGACCATCTTGCATGTAAGATGTAGACAAGCTTTCTGGGCTCAGAGAGGTCTGGACATCAGCCAAGGCCACACAGCAAGAAGGGGTCAAGACTAGCTCAGGAGTGGCTATGTGTGGGTGGGAGGGGCAGGGCTTAGAGAAAGGCCACAGTTTCTGGGTCTCAGGGTTCCCCATTGGGATCTGTGCATGGGGCAGGTTGGAGGCTCCGGGGTCATGCTGTGAAGGTTGTTTTCCACCCCAGCCTGTCCTGTATCACTCTGGAGGGTAATTGCTGAAAGTAGGGTGGTCCTGGGTGAGCTATGGGCTCTGCCCTCCAGGGGGCACTGCAGCTGCACAGGAGCAAGAAGGAAATAACTTTTAATTAACACTTAAGAATAGAAATTGGAGCTGGCAAGTCCCTGCATCTCTTTAGCGTTGCCTGATTGTTCCTGATTAAGCTTCACAAAAATAGCCCGTGTGTGGTGTGTGGCCAACCTGCCCGCACACTCCCACTGTGAAGCAAAGACAGTGTTCTGGGGCATCTGCCTGCTACTCATCTGGACGGGGCCTGGCCAGGGCCACCTGGAGCCCATGTATGTACAGATGTCTTCGGAGAGCATACTGAAGAGGAGGCGTGGAGCTTGGCTTGGAAAAGTGTCCTGTACTCATGGAATTTCAGACTGCCACCTGCTCGTCCCACCTTGCCCTCCATGTCCCAGGGAAGCAGGATTTCCCACTGTCCTTCATGGGTTTCGTGAGGCAGGACCAACCTCTGGAAAAGAGTTTTGTGCCATTGTATTCCGGCTGTGACCCTCCAGCTGCCTGTGCTGGCTGGGGTCACAATGGGGCCACTGCTCTCTCCAGAGCGTCCACCTCCTCACTTACGCCTCACAGATGGCATGGGGACCTTGCAGGTTGTTTGCAGTATGGCTGATGCACATGGGGGAGGATGAAGTTGAGTTAGATGGTACATGGTGGTTCAGGCCAGACCCTGGGCAGAACCGGTCCATCCACAGTGCCTCCTGCTGAACCCGGGTGTGGGCAATTCCCCTGAGTTGTTGTGGAAGGGCACTAGGTGCCAGGGACGTGTTTCTCACTGTGGGCCATGGTCACCCTCAAGCAGCGCAGTAGGGCTCTGGGCAGCAGCACAGCTGGTGTCAGAGCTGCCAGCTTGTGTCCTGCTAAGTCTGACCTGAGATGATCTCATAGACAGTCTGAGACAGGGTTCATTTGTTTGACATAAGAGTAGGGTTTGCTGGCTCTGTCTGTCTCTGAACCAGGGTATCTGTGGGGTGTCCTGTCCTTTCCAACCAACATAGCTTCTTGGAGATCTTGGTATGAGCAAGGTGGCATGGGCCCTATTTCCAGATGAGGAGAACGGGGTTTGTGGCAGGCAGGGTCCTTCAGCACCACACAGCACCCTCTGAGGTTCCTTCCAGTGCCACCAGTCTCTTTGGTGAAACCCTCCTCCTGTAGGCACGTTCCTTGAAACCCCTCAGGCCACTGCTGGGGATGAGTCCGAAGCTGAACTCTTTTGGCTTCCCTCTGTCCTGGCTCTCATGGTGACCATAGCATTCCAAGGCTGCCTCCTGAGGGTAGGTGCAGGGCAGGTGTGGAGGGCTGATGTCAGGAGAGCTGTGTGGTTTCTGCACCCCAGCATCTGCTCTCCAGCAGTCTGGAATGGGCATAGGGGTGTTTTCTTGGGAGCACAGTGGCCCTGACTTAGCAGAGGGTCTGAGCACCATGTGATTATCCTGGGGTCCCACAACACTGATGCCTGGCTTAGCAACACTTTCCGTGTAGGGAAAAAGGGCCAGCCAAAGAAACACACCCTGAGCAGAGCCAAAGAAACACTCTTTGTCCCCGGAATCAGAGCCAGTGAAAGAAATACACCCTGGCCCTAAAATTAGAGCCAAGAGGCTAAAAAGGACCAGTGAAAGAAACGTATTTTGGCCCTGTAACCAGACCCAAATCTGACACTAAACCTGAGCAGAAAACCAACCAGTCACTGAGCAGGAGATCTAACCAATCTGAGCTGAGGGATTGAAATCTGACCAATCCTCACCCTGGAAATCTCCCTGGAAAAACTCCGCCCCTTAGAAGCCCTATATAAACCCTGTGCCTGTTCAGCTTGTGGCTTTCAGGCTGTCCAGCTGTCCTCTGCCACCCTGGGATTCTTCCCTCCCAGTAAATCTCTTGAATGAGGTTTGGGTGAGCAGGCCTGTAACACTTTCTCTGAGGAAACCTTTCCCTAGGGAAGCAGAGTTGTTAGGAATTGTTACACTACACTCCAGGGGACCCAAGCTGAACTGTAACAACTTTGCTGGAGAAGCCATTCCCTGCCAGAGCAGAGCAGTTACAATGGGGAAGTCTTTCCCTGGAGCAGGGCTGTAAGCTGCTATGCTTACTGTGACCTGTGGTATTCCTTGGCTCCTGATTGCCAGAATACTTTCCCATCAGAGCTGTAACACTCAGTATTCTGTGGCTACCGAGTGCCAGAATCCCTTTCCATCTGAGTTGAATTAACACTTACAGTCCTGATTTCCATCCCCACCCCAACTTAACACAAGCTAGGGTTATTTGGGAAGAAGAACCTTATTTGAGAAAACGCCTCCATCATATTACCTGTAAGCAAATCTGTGGGCCATTTTCTTGATTAATGGCTGATGTGGGAGGGCCCAGTCTACTTTGGGGGGTGTCACACCCCCTTGGCTGGTGGTCCTGGGTGCTATAAGAAAGCAAACTGAACAAGCCACAAGGAGTAAACTAGTAAGCAGTGTTCCTCCATGGTCTCTGCTTCAGTTCCTGCCCTGAGTTTCTGTCCTGACTTTCCTTGGGCTGAAACTGTGGATCTGTGATCAGAATGTGTAAGCTACATTAATTAACCCTTTCCTCCATAATTAACCCTTGCATTTGGTCATGGTGTTTTATCACAGCAACAGAAACCTAATTAAGACAATTGGGCTGGTGTCTGAGAGTGGTACTGGCTCTGATCCTGACAAGGCCACCCTGGGTACATACCCTGCCCTCCTGCGATGGCTGTGGCAAAGCATGGTCTAGGCCAGGGGTGGCCCCAGTGTGGGCCTGGCCCAGGCAGAAGGATGGCTGTGCCAGGGGTGTCGCTTGCAGGTCTAGGGTCAGTGACTGCTTTCCTGGAGCCTGGCCCTGGCCTTTCTTCCTCTTGTCTGATAGAGGGAGAGCAAAGAGATTGAATCCAGAGAGAGGCCCCTCCAGCTTTCTCAAGGCCTCTTTTGACAGTGCACCAGTGCTTCTCCAGGGCGAGCAGCCCCGCCAAACCCTCTACCCCTCCTTCCTGCTCCTGTTGTTTGTGGTAAGGGACAGAACTCACAGTCTGCCGGGGACCTGGGCAGAGCTTGTTGTTGGCCATCTTTTTGGCCACTAGATGGTGTTGTGGTCCAGGAGACCAGGAATGGGGCGTTCGTTCGTTCATGCTCCTGCCTGGGCTCCAGCCTTCTAGGCAGGCACCTTGACCTTAGGCAGAGCGTTTCCCCCCTCTCATCTCCACATGCAGCCACTTCCAGGGTTCAGTACCAGATGTTCCCTGTGGGCTGTGCCGGGAGCCCCATGTCCTGGCCCACCACCGGCCCTGACTACTCACTGGTTGGGGACCAGAGACTGAGAGGGCAGACTGGTTGGGGCCTGATGGAGAGTGTCCACCCGTGTGTCTGATAGAGTCCTTGTTGTCACTATTATGGACACAATGCTCCTCTTCACTCTGCCTCTGTGCGTGACCTTCTGACCTTCCCCTCTGCATATCCTGGCCAGACACCTGCAGTCTGCCATCTAGTCAGGGCTGGGCTGGACTATGTGTTCACAGAGGCACAAGAACCACAGGTCACAGCACTGTTCACCCATTCATGGACTTGGGCGTCATGGAGGCAGATGCTAGCAAGCAGAGAGATGTCTGAGGCCAGGGCCCCAGAGGATGCTGGGAGGCCCAGAAGTGGTTATCACATTTGCTGGGCACTGAGAGAGCCTAAGGGTCTCATAGGCAGGGACCCTCCCTGGAGCATGGCTGTTCCATGGGAGTCCAGGGGAGATGGGGGTCATGTGACTTATAGTTCTGTCTCCAGAACCTTCTCTCCCAGGGTGGGGCAGAGGTATGTTCCTCTGATCCATGGCTGTCGGCTCACAGTGGACTTTCTATACCATAGTTGGGTGGGTACATGCCTGTTCAGCAAGATACCTTGACTTCTAAGGTCCCAGTGTCCAGTGCCTGCCTAGTCTTTACCAATTTTCTTGTCTGGGGATGGGAACTGTACCGGGCCAGCCACTGTCTACTGAGGACCAAGGTAGAAAGGGGACCTTTGCTTCAAGGACACGCAGTATCCATAGCCAAGGCTCAGCTGGGCATCTGGCAAGCCAGTATGCACTGCACCGTCACAAAGCCTCCCCAAATATATGATAGCCTGATCAGCCACCTTCTGCAGACTTTACAAAGATCTCAGCAAGGTATCAGCCAATCACTTAATCTTGGGGAGCACTAGGCCCTTAGGGCCACCTCTGCACAAGAGTATCTAGGCCCATTCTTTCTCATTAGAGATGGCTGCCATGGTGTCCCTCTCTGTCCGCTACCTATGCCTCAGTATTTGTTGACCACAATCCATTCAGCTCTTCCATTAGAGCCCTTCCCCTACTGAGAGGGATGTGCCAGCTTGGGGCTGGCATCATTGCGAGGATGTGAGGTACTCACTGTGCTTGTGGTGAATTCTGGAGGGTTGTCATTTACGTCTGTCACCGTGATAATGGCTGTGGCTGTGTTTGAGAGACCATAGTTGAGGTTTCCCTCCATGTCAGTGGCCTGGACGATGACTGTGTACTGCTGGACTTTCTGGAGGGGGAAAGACAAAGGGTCAGTCTGGGTTCGGGAGACAGGGAATGCAGGCTTCCTCAGTGGGGTTCATCCTTGGCACAGGCTGCCTGGGACTTCCTGGAGCTGTGGCACCTGCTGTAGCCTTGCGGTAGGTGGCTGTGGCAGGAGCCCAACCGTATTTGTATCTCGGCAGCCTTCAGTGGGTGCAGAGGGGCAGAGCAGGGTTCAGAGGGACCTGCACTGTCTTCAGAGTGCGGTAGCAGAGAGGAGAGTCTGCAAGATGCAGGGCCAGGCTAAGGGATGTCGCTGTCAGAGTAAAGCTGAGCTGGAGTAAAGCTAGGACTGGAGTCGGGGAAGGAACGACAGGCCAGTAAACAGCAAGACACAGCGGTGTGGTTCGCGAGCTCTGCAGCGAAGCAGAAGTGAGCATCTGGATGCAGGTGGGCTCCTTGAAAGGCAAGCAAAGGTGATGATATGCTGCATCAGGCCTGGGGGGAGTCATGTGACCCCCTCCCGCTCGCCCCTGCACTGAGAGGCAGAAGCACTGGGGATCACACACCTCCCCCACCAGAGGTGTCACGCTGTGGGAATAACAGTGCCGACCAGCATGGGGGCCAGCTCTGTGGGGACCCTGTCACCTCGCACTTGCACCACTGGGGACAGGGTAGAAAGGGTCCCTCTGGAACATCTTCCAAATGACTTAAATCTCCACTCTTGCTCCCCTAAAAGGAGAAGTGTGTGATTCTATCCATTGGCTCCAGATGGGTCACAAAATTCCTCTGTCAATTCATCCACCATCCCTCCATCTACCCATCCATCCCTATACCCATCCTTCTTTTCTGTCCATCTGTCCTTCCCTTCCTCCCCCGTTCCCTCCCCTCTGCCCCTCTCACTCCTGCCATCTGTATTCCGTCCTCTTCCTCTCTCTGTCCCAGACACAGCCAACCTGGCAGCTGGAGAGGGACAAATAAGTAAGCCAAAGCTCAGCACTGCCACCTGTGTGGCACTGGAAAAAAGATAAACAGAAATAAAGAGGCTTATTATATATGAACACATGTGCTTATATGTGTATATGTACATATGAATGCCTGTGGGCATGTAGGAATGTGTGTAACCTATATGCATGTATATGTGTACATTCGTGTGTATACATACCTGTATACATATATGTATAGTGTGCATGTGTGTGTATGGCAGCCTGACACTAGAGGGCGAGCTGGGCTTGCTTTTGGACAGCAGGACCCTGGGAGGGAAGCTAGTCCAGCAAGATTGGAGAAATACTGCAGGGCCTCAGAAGAAGCAGGCTAGCCAGGCTCTAGAGTCTACAGCCTGCCCCTGAATCCATGTGGGGCTCAGCTGGGCAGTCTCTGCCCCTGTATTATCCCTCCATGGAGACAGAAGGACACATTTTCAGGAGGTGCTGGGTACAGTGGGCATGCTGTGTTCAGAGTCACTCCTACTGGTCAACTGCTTTCCCATGGAACCCCTTCCCCAGCTCCCATTCGGTACAGAGAACAGGGCAGGTGTCCCTGCAGCTGGTCCCAGTGGAGCTGCAGTGAATTCATTAAAAAGCGATTTAACCATTTTCAAGCTTGAGAACAGGAAGCAGCCATCCCTAGGGCTCTCACTCTCCTCCCTGTGCCCTCCCTGCAGAACATCCATCAAGAATGCATCAGTCAGCTTGCCCTAGCACCCAAGCTTCCCCAGCAGCCTGTCCCCATATATAGCATCCCTTGCCAGCCTGGACTGTTGTCCTGCTAGCTGTGTTCTCTAGGTCAGGCCAAGTCCATAGCTGGGAGCTCTTAACTTCGCCTCAGGCGCTGTCCCCAGTGAGTTTTGAGACTGTCTTACCCACAAGGCTCCAAGAAAGCCTCCTACTCATTCTGGGTTCTCTGACCCTAGCAGGTGGTCATATACAATTGAGGTCCAGAGACCAAACATATAGGACCCCAAGTCCCTTCATTCTCCATTGAGGCCAAAGCCATCGCTGACCACTCTGCTCTGTTCAGGGCTGTTCTGTGTCTGCTTCCCATGGTTCCCAGGGGTCACTCCTCTTGGGCTTTCCTATCGGCCATTGATGGAACCTTTTTTTGTTTCCTCAGATACTGAGAAATGGAGAAGCTGAAGCCATCTTCTTGTTGCTCAGCGTCTAGAGACTGCTCTGTGCCCAAGGGCCCAGTGAGGTGGTTTGTGGGGCCGCTGTGAGGGCAGAGGGATATGTAAGCACAGTGGGAACAGTGCAAAGTTGTACTTCAGGTTGGCACGCAGCCTAGAAACCCCACTCCTGAGTGTGGATTCCAGGCCTCAAAACAGGTGTTCACACAAATGATTTACGCCAGTGTGCACATGGCACCATCCACAAAGGCCAGCCAGCCCATAATGGGTACTCAAAACATGGTGTGTCCACACGATGGAGTATTACTCAGCCATGAAAAGGAAAAGCCTTTTGACACCTGCTATGCTAAGATGAACCCCAAAGCCCCAAAGCCATTGTGTCAGGTAACAACAGCCAGGCCCACAAGCCACACGGATGTCCCCATTAAGGAGACATGTTGACATCAGGCAAGTCCACGGATGGCAGAGGATGCCTACTGGGGTGACACCAGCACTGTGGGGCTCCTTTTAGGGGTGATGAAAATGCCCAGGAGCTAGGCGGAAGTGATGGGTGTGCAACCCTGTGTGAGTGAACTGTAGGGTGAATTCCACAGCATGTAAATTACAGCTCAAGTCACTGGCACTAGACAAGAAACCCAACTCTTCTCAGTGGGGTGCACACAGCTCTTCCTTCTCACTGCTGCTGCCTGTGGGGAACCAATGCAGGCTGTAAGCCTTGGGCTTGGGACATGTGGTGGGCAACACAGCCCTGCTCTCATCAGCCACCCTGAGGGGACTCTGCTCACTATCCTGCATGGTTTCGTGGGGGATGCTGTTGGAGATTCCAGATTTCCATACAGCTTCAGGGTGACCCTTACAGCAGGCCCCTTACAGCAGGCTGAGCCCTGTCATGGAGCTGTCCTGACCCTCTGCAGGTTGCTCTATCTATTCTCCTACATCCCGGAGCCAGGAGGAGGTGATTGCTGTGTGGACAGACCGCCTGATCCACATTCGTCTACAGTAGCCCTGGGCCCTAGCATCAGAGACCTACAGTGTGGGAGAGTCCTTTGCCATGTCCTAGTTGTTGAGGCTTTCTTGCTTAGGGTTTGAGTGGTGAAACTGTGCACATCTCACAGTGTGCCCAGGTTGACTCTTGGTGACAACTCGGCACCAAGTGCAGAGCCACGGCCACCAACAGGGCTCTTAGCAAGGGTGGTCCCCAGCATGGCCAGTGTCTTGGGCAAACATTTCAGGGACCATTACAGTCTCTGGAATCTGGGCTTCCCTAGCCCCCTAACTTTAGGATATGAGTAAAAACCAGGTTCTGGGTCTGGAGAGATAGCTCAGTCTTTAAGAGCGCATACTGCTCTTGCAGAGACCTGAGTCTGAGTCCTAGAACTCATGTCAGGTGTCTCACTCCTGCTCCGGGGGATTGAATTCCTCTGACCTCTGCCATTGGGCCTCCACTCAAACTCACTCTCTCTCTCTCTCTCTCTCTCTCTCTCTCTCTCTCTCTCTCTCTCTCTCTCTCTCTCTCTCTCTCTCTCTCTTTCTCTCTCTCTCTCTCTCTCACACACACATGTGTAATTAAAAATAATCAAGACAAATCTTTAAAACAACCCCCCATTCTCTAGTTCTGCATGAGCCTCTAGTTGCTGAGTCAAAGTTTCTTGCCCAGACTTCAGCATTGCTCACTGCAGCCTGAGTGTGTGTGTGTGTGTGTGTGTGTGTGTGTGTGTGTGTGTGTGTGTGTGTGTGAGAGAGAGAGAGAGAGAGAGAGAGAGAGAGAGAGAGAGAGAGAGAGAGAGACTCTATGCTCTACTTGGGGGGGGTACAGAAACACTCAGGGGCTCCTATCTGCCTAGTCCTGCCACCAGCTCCTGGCACTGCCTGTATAACTCCCGAGGGGGCTCCCCTCCTTTTTCCTTCCAGCCAGCAGCTCTTTCTGCTGCATCAAAAGCAGAGAAAATGCAACTCTTCTCAGTGGGGTGCACACAGCCCCTCCTTCCCACTGCTGCTGCCGGTGGGGAGCCAACAGCCTAGCAAGCCTCAGGCTGGAACATGATGGAGTCAGCGTGCTTGCTCTCTCAGCTCTCACCAGTCACTCTGTTCCTCCTCTCACTTCTCCATTGGGCACCACCCATGACCACTGAGGACTTGAGGAATGAGGTTGAGTGGAGGGAGTGTCCTTGCTTCAAAGCCTGAGGGCTGAGGGATCCAGGTGTCTTCCTTCTCAGCCCTTTCTGGTAATCCCCCCAGCTCTCATCAGGCCCTGCAGGCCGCTGATGGAAATAGCAGCCTGAACACTGCCCTCCTTCCCTTCCCCCTTCTTTCTCCTCCTTGAGGCTGTGGACTACCCACCCTGGGGTTCCTGTCTTTCCAAGGCTGACTGTGGGACAGCTCTTCCCAAATGAGGACTATTGACATTAGCAGCCAGGTCACACTCTGTTGCTGAATGTCCCATGCTCTATGGGGGTGCTGGGTAGCATCCCTAGACTGCCTGTGGGGTGTGAGGAGTCGATCACAGACATCAGCAGTGTAGTAATATCCCAAGGGGGGTGTCATTTGAGAAGCAGGGCTCTAAGGAAGGAGGCAGGCAGTAAATAAGGGAAAATGATCAGATAACGACAAGGGCTGTGCAACCATGGACAGAGGATGTCAGGCATGGGGCGCTAATTGAGTTAACCATCTCTGGTTAATGTGCTTGGGGAGGACTCTTGCGAGCAGCAGGAATGGTTTCTGCTAAGGCCCTGGGGGGAGGTGGTGTGTGTGTGTGCGTGTGCGTGTATGTATGTGCGCACGCGCGCCTGCGTGTGTGTACTCCAGAAAGTTTGGCCTGTGATGGGGAGCGCAGTCTCGAGGGTATGGAGGGATCAAAGGCAGAGTCTAGAATTATTTAGAGTGAGACAGGAAACCATGGGGAGGTTAGAGGTGACGAGCACAGGAGGCCTGAGGGACTGCAGAGCAAGGACAGATGGAGATGGCAGCAGTCTCGGCTTAACTGGGCTCAGAGAGCAGCTGAGTGGGTGTCACCTGTCTGTGTGGCTTTGACCCAGTGTGGGGTGTGGGGTGAGACCTGGAAAAGAAAAGAACCACCCATAGGGTGAGTCTGTCTGAGTGGATGGGCAAGGGGGACCTGGGGAGTGTGCTGCCTGGACACACCTGTTCTGCTCCAGTCTGGAGACATGGTGTCCTGAGACTCTTTCCTTTCCTTACTAGTTGGGGTTACTCCTGGAAGCTAACAGCAGCATGTACTCCGGGTCACGTGAGCTAGCCTGGGGCTGCCCTGAGATGAGAACCTCTGCCGCTGAAGGGATCCAGAGGATCTGTGTACAAAGCCTGTTGCTTAAACACTGGCAAAGTTCAGAGATAGCAAATAGATACAGTGTCCATCTGTGGCTGCATCTGTCTCTGGCTGCCTGTCTGAGACCTCAGATCAGAGCAATGAGCGCTGCAAAGCCTGGAGTGGAAGGAGGAGGCCCTGCTGCAACGAGCGACGTGGCCATGGTGCTGACCACACTGCACCTGTGGTGATGGCCACGGGGAAAGTCAAGGAAACAAACGTCTCAGTATCTGGACTGACAGAGAAACAGTGATGGGTGCAGGGGGTGGGGGCAGGGCAAATGTGGTTATGACTTTCAAAGCAGGCACAGGTTGGACCTGGCATGTGGGCTGTGACTGGATGATCCTGGGCTAAACTATGCTCTGTCTTGCCTCTTGTCTTTGGAAGCCAGGAAGATCCTGAGCTGGGGACTGAGACCAACCTGTCTGGATCTGTCACGATCCTTTCCACATAGGGGTTAAAGATCACACCATGGGCTTTTCTACCTGTTCAGTTGGCCTCCATTGTGGTGATATATCATATATGATTTATTAAAGCTTGCCACAAACATTAGAGGTTAGGCAATGGTGATACACACCTTTAATCCCAGCAGCCATTCTAGCAAACCATTGGGCCAGGCAGTGATGGCACACACCTTTAATTCCAGGACACAGGGGACAGGTAGATAGATCTCTCTGAGTTCAAGGCCACTCTTGAGAGAAGAGTAACAGAGCTCATGCCTTTGATCCCAGCACTTGGTATCACACGCCTTTAACCCCAGCACTAGGGAGGTGGAGACAGGAGAGATATGGCTGGGTGGAGAGAGGAATACAAGGAGGAGGAGACAGGAACTGAGAGCCTTTTGTCTCTGAGGATTCATGGAGACAGGATTGTAGGGGACAGTGTAAGCCATGCCTGCTAGAAGCTGGCTACAGGTGTGCCTGACCACACCCATCAGGGTGTGGTCAAGGTGAGGTCAGGATGACTCGAGATAGGGTTTAAAGGGACAGACAAGGCACATGGGAGCCCCTTCTCTCTGGCCTCCCTGCCTTGCTGCCCCTGGCATGCTCTGGCTTGCGTTTATCTAATAAAGGATATCTTAACCTCACAGGTTACAAAGCTCCTTCATTAGCTGGTGCCCAACGTGGGCCAGGAACCCATGACCCTGAGATTGAGAGTCTGATGCTCTACTGACTGAGCTAGCTGGGCTTCTTCTTTTCCACTGGTGTTTTTCTATTTATCTGTCTGACCAGGTCGTAAAATATCTCATTAACATTGATCTTTAACTTTGCAGAGGATTCCATTGTAGGGGACAGTGTAACCCTTTAAACGCCTGCTAGAAGCTGGCTACACTGTCCCCTACACAGGATTAGCCATTTCAGCTTGGTAGAGGTAAGATCTACTGGCTTGGTTGCTTTGCTTCTCTGATTTTCAGCTTGAACCTTGAACCCCAATATCTGTCTCTGGGTTTTTATTATTCGTGTTACACTCTATGGCGATCTCTCTGACCCCATGCCCTTGCCCCTGGTGGCCCTTGAAAGAAGAGGTCAGAGGAGGGGAAACAGACAAGAGCAGAAAGCATGGAACTCGCTGGGAGCAAGGGGTGCAGTGGATAGCATGTGTGAGAGCTCCCGGAGTGGAGGCAGCCCCGGGGTCCTGTAGGGCTCCTGCCTCAAGAAGGGCACTGCGTTGTTACTGTAGTGTTCTATCCAGGCTTACCCCAGGTCCCCCAGCTGAAACCTGCCCCAGGCTCTCCAGGGTTCCTTGTCAGCCTGGCCTGAGTGACATGACCCCTCAGCAAGTCATGGGCAGGATCAGGGAGGTCTCCTCAGTGCTCAGAGCTCTTCTGCACTGCAGGCTATCTCGGGGCCCTTCCAGGCTCTAAGGGCAGGCTGGACATCAGTGTTGGCTGGGAAGGACAAGGGTAGGGACGACCTAGAGCCGCTGGGTCCCCAGGGTTTGGTTGGTGGCTATGAGGGTGTCTGATGGATTTGTCTTGTGTGGAGTTGGGGAGACAGCTGAGATGGGCTCTGTGGTTTTGTTTCCATCTTTGGAAAGGGAAGGACAGTGTCCAGTTTTCTCTGAGTTTCTGCCAAGTGGAGGTTGTAGGGAGACGGCATCTGGGAACACTGTGAAAGAGGGTGCCTAAAAATCCCCACACAGACCACAGACGTCCTGGCCAATGACATGCCACACATTTCTGAATGTGTCTGCACATTTTTGGACATGTCTGGATGTCATTGGGTTTTCTGGACAAGTCTGAGTATTTGTGGATATTTTTGGAAGCCTGGATGTTTCTGGGTTTACTTGGGGTGGTGTCCTGAGTGTGCATGCATCGCGTATACTGGTCTGCCCCCCACTGAGATGTTTTCCTGTGGAGCCAGTGATGAAAAACTCTTGGTTTAGGTGTAGCTTTGTGATGGGGCTCTGACCTAGCACAAGCAAGGCCCTAGGGTCAGTTCCAGTTCTGCAAAAAGTCCACAGAGCAAGCAGCCTGCCTCTCTCTTGTGTTGACTGAAAGCCTTACACGGCCATGGCAGAGCCAACACACACACACACACACACACACACACACACACACACACAGTGTGGCCATGGCAAGCAACCGCTTGGAGTGTGACTCTCCATCTGTGCCCTTCATGTCTCCAAGCCAGATTCTCTTAGGGAAGGCCCCAGCCCTGTTTCCTACAAGGCCAGCTCAGGTGGGGTCTTCTGGGGGAAGAACAGAAAAAGCACAGAAAAGCTCCCAAACTGGCAGGTCAGATGCCAGAGAAAGGACCTGAGAGATGGGGCTGTCACCTTGCAGGGACTCAGTGGTCTGTGGTAGCAGGGGCTGTGGAGATAGTCTTGGGGTGTACTCACTACTGTATTCCCGCTTTTCTGATATGTAGCTCGAGTATTGCTCACACCTGAATGGCCTAAGGGGGCCTTCAGTAAGAACAGACCAGACACCCAGAGCAAGAAGATAAGATCACGTCATGGCTTGCTTGGTAGCTTTCCTGGTAGATTAAGTGACAGTGTTTCTAATGTGGGATGCGGTAATAACAAAATGTCATCCTGTCCCTTCCCGGGCTGACTCCATCACACAATCTAGTCCTCTCCCCCTCCTTGCGTGGTCCCTCTCTTCTTCCTGCCAAAACACTGTCTGGTGGCTGCCTTCCTTGTGTGTCTCAAATCATCCTCTGCCTGATTCTTACTGGACCCCAGTTTGTAGATCCGGATGTACCCCAGTCCAGATGACCTTTCCAGATCCTAATGTCACTTTTGCAAAGATGTTTTTCCCTAAGGAGCAATGAAGCTCATGGCCCTCAGATGCTGGGTGGAGATGCATCCAGTCCAGCGTGGATGCTAAGTGCACCAGGACTGTGGTTAGGCTGTGACTCCAGGGACCCTCGTTCTCAAGCTGTTGGGGTCTCTACTGATGGGGGATGTCCTTCGGTATATATGTTGCTCTTATTGGTTGGTAAATAAAACACTGATTGGCTAATATCCAGACAGGAAGTATAGGCGAGACTATGAGAAGAGGAGAATTCTGGGGAGAAGAGAGGCAGAGAGAGATGCCATTAGAGACCGGGAAGATAGGATACGCCAGGCATTTTCTGGTAAGATAAGGCCATGTAGAAATGCATAAATTGGTAGTTATGGGTTAGTAATTAAGAGAGCGCTAGCCAGGAAGAAGCTCTAGCCATCAGCCAACAGTTTATAAACTAATATAAGTCTCTGTGTGCTTATTAGGGGCTGATCGGCTGCAGGACCAGGCTGGAAAGAAAATCCCACAACACTCTTTCACTTCTGGCCCAGAGACTTTCTGCTGTTCTGCATCCTGGGTTGGCTCTTTTATTTGGAGATGTCAGCTCTGTCTGTGACCATCTGTGCCAACCGGTGGGCTCTGAGGGCAGCTGGACCACACTGGCTCACTGGGGGTCCTAGGGCAGGAAGGACCTTGGGTGAAGTTGAAGCAGCCCCATGCAGACAAAGCCATGATCATCAACATGGTTAATGGACGTGATAGGCTTTTGTGTCTGGCTGAGGAAGTGGGCCATGACACTATCACATCTTTCTAGAGGCCTACCTCTGTCTTGCTGACACCATCCCAGCCCCATTTGAGTGACTTAGCTCCCAGCTGCTGGGGACTCCCTCTCAACCTGCTTCTCATCCTTCCCTCCCCTCCACTGTGAGGGTGCAGAGAGCCAAGATGACACCCCATCTGTATGTGGCCTGGGTGCTGCTAAGGGTCCTGTAGCCCTGGGAACCTGCAGGCTCATGGGTACAGGGATCCTTCTCTGGATCGAACGGGAGGTCAGCAGTGTGTCCCATGGCTCATCTTCCCCTGGTCTCTAGAGCATCGTCTGTCCCTCAGACCCTGTCCCCTCTGACTTCTGGCCCTTGTCTTCTGGCTGGTCATTGCTTTGTCTGCTCTGAGCCTTCAGAGACCAGATAGTTGTGGGTGTGACTCCCCCACAGCTGCAGGCTTCAGGGCTATGGTGCTTAGCATGTGTGAGAACCGCAGGCTAGGGACATGGCAGTAGGCCTGTGCACAGTGAGGTGATGCCCTGATGGTTTCAGCCTGTCATGATGGCCGGTGCACTGAATAGCATTTGACCTGGGTTCAGGTCATGTTCACATTCTGACCAGCAGCTGGCCTGGGTTCAGGTGGTGTTTACACTGTGACCAGCAGCTGGCCTGGGCTCAGGTGGTGTTCACACTCTGTCCAGCAGCTGGCCTGAGCTCAGGTGGTGTTCACACTCTGACCCATATCTGGCCTGGGCTTAGGTGGGGACCCATTGCTAATCATCAGGCTGAAGATATTTGCAGGGTGTCCTTGAGGGATGCTGACACCCACAAGAGAACACAAGAAGGGACAGCTATGTTTCCTTAGTGTTGACTTTTGCATGTGGCACCAGAGGAGGGCAGAGTGAGTGGCCAAAGAGCCATGGATGGTGGCTCTGTGGCACAGAGCTGACCAGCTTGTCCCTGGACCGTCAAAGTTCCCTGCCCTGTGTAAGCCTATGCTATAAGAGTTTCAGGATGTCAGCTAAGTGTTCCCTCTGACTTCTGTGCTGTCTGTTGACACCGATGGAAGGGACACAGAGGAGTCTGTGAAGGCAGAGGACAGACCCTGGAGTGCCCTACCCCATGCCTTCAAGGATCATTTTCAGGAACACAGGGGACAGGCCAGCACACGAGGCTCAGGGAGGGCCACAGTCTGCTTTAGAGCCCGCCTTTTGAACCACACTGTGGGATGGAGGTTTCCTATTTCCTTTTTTGGGCTGACTTCTTTTCTACCAAAGAGAAGTAGCTTTTTGTGGTCAGAAAAAAAAATCAATAGATGTTACTACAGAAAGAGCTTGTTTCTGCATGGATCCGATAGCATAGTGTGACTGGAACCCTGGGAGCTGCACTCTGTGAGACCTGGGGGGACAAGGGCTCATGGCTGCCACGCACCGTACATTTGAGTCAGGAGACATCTGGCAGGTGGAAAGCAGAGACCAGGAAGTTGACAGCACCAGTGAAGGGTTTGTTCTGTGCTGTCTTCCTTCACTCTCTCCTTTGTTTCTGTTTTCTTTTTTGTTTGTTTTGGAGGGAACAGAGAGAGCTCTTTCAATTTGACATGAGTGTTGCAGGGCTTTAAATAAGTTCACGAGGGGGCTGGCTTGGCTTTTCTCAAGATCTTTTCCAACCCTGGCGTAATTAACCGGGCCCACCATGTGGGGGAGAAATTTGAGACTGAGGAAGGTGAGTAGCTGATGGTCACCACGTGGTGGGCCCTGAATTGAATGGCGCTCATGACAGTAAAATCAGCCTCATAGAGGACAGCAAGGGTGTGTGAGCGCAGCCTGGTTAGATGCTAATTATGAAGCCCAGCAATCAAGCCTTCTGCTGCCTCCGAAGCATGGCTCTCACCTTCAGAGCAGCCAAGAGTGGCGCTCAATCTTCTTATTAGGCCGTAAGTATTCTAATTAGGGGATGTGGGAAGATGAGCAGGATTAGCAGGTGGAGCAGGGACCGGAGAGGCACTTGAGCCCTTAGTCTGAGTTTCTCCTGACATTTAATCACGCAGAAGCTCACACTTCACATGGTGCTCCTAATTAGATGCATGCCAACCATGCTGTGGTTTCCCACTTGGTAAGGACGGCTCACTGCCTTGAGCAGGACGAGGATCCAGAAGGGACCTGTCCATGGCGCCCTCCTCAAAGACGGCCTGTTGCGTGGTGGCAGACAGGAGGTCCTTATGTGTCAGAGGACAATGAGGAGCGCTGGTGTGGTCATTCAGATTTGGCTGTGTTCATGTTTAGCTGGAGTGTGTTGTGGGTGTGGTGGAGAAATGGCCCTCTAAGACCTGCTACATAGCCGGAAGCTTCCGTGGAGACAGATGGCTTCTTGGGCCAGGCAATGCCTTGGCTCTGGTACTGTCCTGTGCTAACAGTTGCCACTACCCCCTTCTCCAGTTCATAAACGCCTGGGGACAGTCAACCAAATGTGCCATGAGGGTCTGTGTGAGGCTGGTGCATCACAGAGGCCTTCACTAGAAGCCAGCAGGTAGCACCTTCAGGCAGTGAGCCTGCAGGGCAGGACCCTCAGAGCACAGGGCACACACCTGGGTCAGAAAAGTGTGTCGTTGAGACTATGCTCACCAGTGGCCTGTGTCTGAGAGATCTCCCTCCCACCATAGCCCCCACCCCAGAGGCTGAGAACTTGAGAAAGGACATTCTGGAGGTTTCCCATCCCCAGGGAGTTCTCTTCCACTGGGAACGAGAAGGAACGAGAAGGAGGGAAAGCAGGGGGAGGAGGGACGAGGGAAGGGGGAAGAGGGAGGACAGGAGATGGAGACAGACGGAGGTTGGGGCATGGCAGAGATCAAGAAGGAAAGGGTTGGGTATCACGAGGCCTCCAGCAGCCATGACCCACCCACACACCAAGGGCACACACAGCCTGCTTCCTCTCCCCCAGATACCACATCCTCAGGTGGGGGTGGCTAAGTGACATCTCAGTGTCTCAGGCTGAATTGGCAGGTCCCTTGATGGAGCCAAGCCTTTGAGCTCTCAACCCTGTGAGTACTTGGTTCTGGCTGGCACACAGGGACAATTTCTTCAAGGGAAGAGACTGGGTTACATGGCAATGAAATGGAAGAACTTTGTGTGACCCATGAGGTGTCCAGGGCACTGGTTCTACCTCCAGTTCACAAAGGCAGCCAGCCAGGCCCAGTGTCCATGGGAGACTGGCACAGATGCTGGTGTTCAGAACTGGCTTAGGAGGACAAGTGTGGCCACAGGAAGGCCTAGGAGTCTACCCACCTATGGCCGTTTCACTGCGACTGGGGCCATTCATAGACATGACTTTCTGTGCCTGGGCCCTGGGGACCAGTTCCTGGGAGGGGCAACACAGAGGGGACTGTCTAGGGTCCCTGCTGTATCTCTGAGCCCCCTCAGGCACTACACACAGTTTACTGCTTCCCTCCTAGAACAACACATGGAGTTGGGGCCTTACTCTGTCTGTTCACTGCTTGGGCAGCTGTGCAAGACTTAGAGAGATATCCAGCACTCACAATGGGGCGTGCTCTGTGTCACCCTCTCCCCCCTGATTTACAGGCTTGTTTTGGAGCCCTGCTGTCTTTTTTGTGACAATGTATACTGATGTGCCCACAGGGGCTTCCTTCTCTAGCCCCCATAACTGGATGGGTCTCCTCTGTGCCAACCCTGTTCCTCCTTCTGGGCCTTTCTGCTCTCTGTGGACATGAGGAAGGCCAAGTCCTCCTAGCTAAAGACAGCATGCTAAATGCAACCAGTTTTGTTTGGAATTGAATCTAGTGCCTATCCCTGGCTCTCACACATCAAGAACTTAATGGAGTTATGCCTGTTGCATCCTTTAGACAACAAGCCCCTAGTTCACAACTCAACTGTGTTCACTGGTCCTATCCATCAACTTGGTTCTGTTTCTTGAGAATGAGATACAAATGGTGGAGAGAAGAGAATTTTTCTGGAATTGAACATTAGCAATTGAAGCCATTGAGGAAGACAGGAGAAACAGGTCACCACAGTGTCCCCAACCAACCCCAGAGGAGGAAGAGGAGGAGGAACATACTGAGGACAAGGCCTGTTCCATCATGCCTACCCATGCTGGGCTCAGTTTCTCCTTGGAGAAACAGTGGGACAGGTTGGATGTCTAAGGCAAGCTCAGCCATGTACCCCAACTGCCAGCCTCAGCAGCTTATAGTATGAGGACACCTCCTAATGTTTCTGTCTTCATGAAACACACACACATATGCACACACACATATGCACACACATACACTCATACATACAACACACACACACACACTCATACATACACATACACACATATGCATGCATGTGTGTACGCACATACAGGTGTATACACACACAGACACAGACACAGACACACATGCACTCATACATACACATACACACACATATACTCATACATACACACATATGCATGCATGTGTGTACATGCATACACATGTATACACACACAGACACAGACACACATTCACATATGCATGCACATGTACACACACAGTTACACACATAGACACACACAGACACAGACACACTTGCACTCATACATACATATACACACATATGCATGCATGTGTACACACACATATACACACATAGACACACACAGACACAGACACACATGCACACACATGCACATACATATACGCATACATACACATGCACACACACATATGCATGCATGTATACACACACAGATACGTAGACACACACAGACTCAGACACACATGCACTCATACATACATATACACACATATGCATGCATGTGTACACACGCATACACATGTATACACACACATATGCATGCATGTGTACAAACACAGATACACACATAGACACACACAGACACCCCTTTGCAGAAGAAGGTGCCGTGGCTGGGCTCAATGCCCTCTTACATGCTTCTGGTCACACAGCCTGTGAGGGCCACACCTCAGCTGAGTCCAACCCACACCGTCTCCACAGCCATTATCCCTTCCTTCCCTGCCACACAGCTACAAAGGGTCACTGTCTGAGTACCACCCTGTGCACCGCCTCTTACAACTTAGACCGTCAGGGCTAGTTTGAATTTTCCAGAGGGCTCTGAGTTTAGAGCCAAGATGGGAATTGGAGGCCTCATGTGCCCCATAGCTGTCAAACTGGCCAGGTTCCCCCGGTGTGAGCACTCCTAGGGAGGAGCCTGCTACTTTCTTGCCAGCTTGCTCCCATATCGTATCACCACGAGCCCCTAGTTATAGCCGAGCAGCCCAGACTGTGATGAAGTACCTGCAGACCCAGAGAGTGAGGCTGTGGAGTTTTCACAAGCTTGAAATGGGGGCAGCGGGGTCACCAAGAAGGAGTACTGCTAGGAAGCTGAGACCACACTTCTACAAAGGGTCCCCGGGGTTGTGGATGCCTCTGTGCTCAGTGGGGCTCTCCCTCCTGGTCCCCAGTGATTGTCTTACATTTGTAGCGTGGCTAGCCTCTGTGGTCACAGGGTACACAGAAAGCCAGACTGCAGTGAGGGCAGACAACACTGCCCTGACACTGTTGTATGGGGACTGTCAGTTAGGGGCTGGCTATGGATCTTCCAGGACCCTGAAAGTGGGCCGGACAGCAACAAGTGGTCAGTTCTACTATTTCTGGTGGGCTTCAGCCAGCCTCCCTTCTCTCACACACATGCCAGTCATAGAACCCTGTCTAGGTTAATGACTGTCTGTCTGATGATCCAGGCAGGGCTGGGTGGCCAGGAACACCCTCTTGTGCCTGTTGTGTCCCGGAGGGCACAGCGCTATTCACTTGTGGTGGTTGAGCATGTCTAGACCAGCTTAGGGAGTCAGGCTTCCAAGGACCCCAGACCTGTAGTACAGTGGTGACAGGGACCTGAGAACCTGGGAGTTCATCCCAGCTTTTCTGAGCCCCTGCTGTGTGGCTCTGGGGAATTCACAGGGTGGCAGCTGGTGGCTTGCCCAAAGCAGTGAGGTGAGTGCTGCATTCGGTCTGTCTCCTGCCGGTCTAGGCAGGAGTCAACGTTGAATGTCACCTGGGTCCCCGACTTCCTAACCCTACATTTGAATCTTAGCACTTGCTGCTCCTATGTGGGCCCCTCCCCAGCCCTTCTCACCTCCCGGTCCAGGCCTGCTGCCACTGTCACGATGTCTCCTGTTTCACTGTTGATGGTGAACATGTTCTGAGACGGGCTCTGGGGTGTCTGGGTGACAATCCGGTACCGCACCATGCCATTGGCTGTGGTGCTGTCATCCGCATCGTTGGCTGTGACAGTCATCACGTATGTACCTGGAACAGACATTAGGTCAGACGGGGACATTTGCTACCCAGACACCCAGGGTAGATATCTTCAGTTGACCCTAGGGCTTGTGATGCTGCAGCATACGCCTGCAGCGTCTTTCTCCACAGTGAGGTCTGAGGTAGCTCAAGACCAAACTTCCTCACCCATCACACAGCACCTGAGAGGGTCTGCCTAAGCTCTTGGTTCCCTGACTTTGTTCTGAACTTTTCTCTGTTCTGCAGAGGGCAGGGCAGACCTGGAAGAGGAAGTGGTTTTTCACTTCTCGGGGAACTGGCAGCAGACTAGGCCTGAGTCAGGACAGCCAACGTCCTGACCACAGGGCCTGAGGCTGGTGAAGTGTAAGTCCCAGTGCAAGGCTGCTTACCGAGGACCAACTGGTACGAAGCCTTGCTGCTGGGGGATAAATGGAGAGATTCCATAAAGATGCTGTTGTTAAAACATGAATCATACACATAAAGTTTGCCCTTGAAAAGAACAAGCCCAAGGTTTTGATATCCTCATGAAACCAAACATAACTATCTCCACCACCTAATTGCAGAAGGCAGTCCTCACCCTAGAGGGAAAGCCACCCACCTGTCCCTCTGTCCTTTCTCCCAGCCACCCCAGCCGCCCCAGATTTCCTATTGCAGGCACTTCCTGTAAATGGAGTCACATAATCTGTGCCCTTTCCTGTCTGGCTTTTTTTCACTGAGCCCAGAGTTTTTGAACCCCGCTCCTTTTCATGGCTGAATACTACTCCATTGTGTGACTGAGAAGAGTCACTCTACACTTATTGACTGAACACTTTCGGCATGTCAGGCACCATGCTATGTGCTTGGTTTTGTGGATGAGGTCAACCAGAAAAATGTCATCCCTCCTCTTCACTATTACCGAGAAAGGCAACACAGACAGACAGAGACACTGAGCTGAAAATTAACAGTGTTTCTTAGAGAAGAAGGGAGGCCATATTCATGAAAAGACACACGGATTAACTGAGCCAGGAGGTGGACTGCGGCCATTTCCAGTGGCACACTCCTGGATCTCAGCACCCGGGAAGGCTGAGGCTGGAGGGTTGCCACAAATTTGTGATTGGCCAGGTCCTAGCCCAGCCTGGGCTGCACAGTAAGACTCTTATCTCTCTCTCACACACACAAAAGGCAAAAAATTCAGCCTGCAGAGGAGACAGGAGAGGCCTGTCTGAGAGAGAAGGAATTGGGATAGGAGAGGATGTGGACCCAGGAGAAGAGTTCTGCCTGGGGGGAGACAGAGTGGGGTAGATCACCTGATAGGCTGTGTGTAGATCAGCAATGATTTCAGAGCAAAAGTTGGCTGGAAAATGCACCTTCAAGTCAATGCGTCCTCCATATCCAGGAGGGCCAGGGAAGGAGTTTGTTTAATAAATTCACAACAGAGTACTGGTTACATAAACTAGGGCACGCATCTGCGATGAACAGAAAAGCCCGGAGACGCTGGCAGCAGAGCTCTTAGGACTCTCGTGAATTCCACAGTGTATGGTGAAATGGAAAACAAGTTTCTACACTGAGTCCACGGAGGCCAACTCTGGACTTTAAAATATAACAACATGTGACATAGAGGAGAGAGACTGATACCCGTGACCACACAACCTGTGACAGCTTTGGAAGGAGTGTGGCAGGCTAGGCAAGATCTGGTGCTTTTCTTTAGTCGGTCTAAGAGTGAAGGGATGTCACTTGGGCATCGGAAGATCAGCTGTGTGTGTGAGGGGTGGGGAGAAGGAGAGGAAGAGCAGGAGGGAGGGAGGGACAGAGATGGGGGAAGAGAAGGGTTAGAGAATGGAAGGAGGGAGAGGCCAGACGGGCAGGGTGTGGGCACTGGAGTTACTGAGGAAGACAGAGGGTTTCTAGAGCCTAAACCACAGTTTGGAGACCTGGATGTGTTCATGGCTAGCCCTTAGGGCAAGGTGAGAATGCTCCAGGCTTGAACACTTTGAGCCAAAAAGAAGAAGCAGGTCCATGGGTTGCTATGGAAACGACCCAGGAACATTCCCAGCCTCGGAGCAGAGCAAGGGCTCAGCAGTTTTAGTTTTTCTTTCTTCTGAAAGGTGCAGAGAGAAGAGTGAGGAGGAGGATGGCCTCCCTTCTGAACCCTGGAAAGCAGCCCTGGCTGGGGACGTAGCCCCCGTTGTGTTGCCAAGGGACGTTCTACACCGCAGTGGCCCCTGCATTGACCACTCAGCAGGCCCTTGAGGGCGTCTGATAGTCTGAGGGAAGGCTCTTGGGCAGCCTTGCCATTATTTACTTCATGTGAGCCTCGGCTTACTCCTCATGCTTGAGAGGTGGCTGCCCTCTCTAACTCCCGCCTCTTGGCTCTCTCACTCTTTCTTCACAGTGTGCCGCCACAGAAGAGCTTTCTCCTCAGAAGAGAAGGCCACATCTCACACCCTCGTCCAGCGCCTGTATCTCTGTTGCTCTTCCAATCACTTGAACCCACCGCCATCAGACTTCATGTGACTTCTGGGCCTCTACCCTGGTCTCTCTGCTCCCTCTTGAGATCTGGGATTTCCTCCCTCCCTCTGACCAATGCTAGCCACTATATTCTGGGTTTTCTGCACAGGTTCAGAACTCTGGCTTCTCTTCTGCCTCGGTCTACTGGACCGTTTAATGGCTCCTCCTCATTCCTAGGCCCTCCCCTGCCTCTGCTTCCCACGGCTGTGTTTGGAGCCCCTACACAACTTTGTGTCCTGCATCCCTCACTGTAGCCAGGGGTGGCCATGAGCTCAGGTCATGTCCATCCACCCCAACCCCAAGGAGCAGGGTGCAAAGGAGTAAAAGTGTTCATTGCAGGGCATATGAGCATTCAGACAGAAGGACAGGTATGAGCAGCCACATAGAAGGACAGTGAAAGAGCCAAGGAGTGGAGAGCTAGAGAGTGCAACCACCTCTCAGGTCCCCTCTGGGGATTGTGGAAGATGTGGCCACAGAGGCCAGGAGGGAAACTGTGGTCATCTGAGAACCCTGGAGCCCAGGGCCATGCAGAAAAGCCACATGAAGTCAGCCAGAAGGTGGCCTTCAGCAGAGAGGGCCAGGGCATAGGCTGGGTATTGGTAGTGGGGCCTGGGGGCAGAGATACCCTTTCACCACGGTGGGGGGTGCTAGGTCTGCACTGTCTCATGGCCAGGCTGTGAGCGTTAACTTCTGTGCATAGACCTATGTCTGCCACCAACAAATGTGCATGGAGAAGCAGACTCCACAGCCCTTACACAGGGCTTTGCAAACGGGTTTTTCACTTGTAAACATTCCACAGTAGACGCTGCTAGTGCCCCTATTCACACAGCACCAAGAAAGGTCTACAAGTCCTGGAAGCAGTAGCATCAGCATCTTAAAGATGGCATGTCTCCAGGCACCCATAGGACATCATTGCCACCAGAGGGCTTGGCTTTGGTATGTGGAGTTGGGGGTGACACGACTGTCCCTGGTGACTTAGCCCAGAAAAGAGCTTGCTGCCGGCTTGCCTGTGGCTGTCTCATGTCTCCAGAGTGACTGAGTCACATAACAGTCTCCGGAATCTTGAGGCTAGTGTACGAATGTCACGATGACCCTTCACAGAGTGGCGTTTTCTTGCTTCCCCAGTGGAGTGTGTTGAGTTCTGCACAACTGCGTTACAGAACATTCAGTGGGCTGGATTTATTGGTCTCAGCAGGGAAGTGTGTGAATTTATTGCTATGCAGGACCCTTGAATCCCATAGACAGATGCACAGCCTTGGAGTGTTCTGGGAGGCCATGTCCTGAGTTATGGCTGCTGCCAGTGGCCTGGGGAGGACCATAGGTAGGACACATTTTTCTCCAGACTCTTGACTTTTGCTTGCATTTATTTGCAGGCCGAGTGCGGAGTGTGGGGCCTGTAAGGGAGGGAGGGTGCCTGGGTCTTACTCAGCTGGCATGAGAGATGTCTTGAGAGAGTGTTGGTGGGGGAGACACAAAGGATGTCCCACATTCATCTGAAGCCCTCTGCCATTCTTGATAAGGGCCCAGCTTTGTCCCCTCTGGCCTGGAGACAGGGCCCGTGGTCAGCCAGTGTCATCGACAGGGCTCCAGATTCCGGGCACTGGCTTCTCTTATCCTGTAATTTTTAAATTTAGGGTATCTCCACTGGGCCCAAGAAGCCACATGACTAGAAGTGCTTTGCCTAGTGACACAAAAGCATCACGGGTAGAGACTGGAGGGGTGAGGAGTCCAGGCTGACCAGCCACACCCACAGCAGAGCACACCTATCTTGCTGGGGAACCTTCCTACCTTCCAGGTTTGGCAAGAAGGCCAGGGAACTCTTGAGTTTGCCAACTGTGTCCTGGGACACAGAGCCTAGCAATGCTTGCATGAAGGTCTGTTGCTTGGAAGGTTCCAGAGGAGGAGGAGGAGGAGGAGGAGGAGGAGGAGGAGGAGGAGGAGGCGGAGGAGGCATTGGATTTCCAGTGCTTTTTCCAGGACGGGTCTCTGTTTGTCTCTTAGGATCACTGTAGCAAAGTGTCCCTGATGGGGGTTACACGAGAGTTTACCATCATAGGCTGAGCCCATCCAGTGTTATGGGATGGGCAGGTTGCTCTTCTTTATAGGGGCTGCATGGTAGATGGGGCAGGGCTTGATATAGACACAGGGACAGATCGCAGGGGTCTGTGACCACTGTGTGACATGTGTCTGGATGACCTGGCTGACTTCAGAAGCCAGGCTGGGCTAGGAGCTCTGAAGGGCCACTTCCTAGATCTGAACCTGGCCATACCTTCCGGTGACTTGCTGCCATGTTGTCTTTTGCAGCTCCAGGTTCTTCTTTTGGAAGCTGGAGCTGAAGGTGTCTCAGGTCTTGGTCTGCAGAAGGCTGAGCTGGGTTCTGAGTTCAGCACCATTCCGTGGCTACCACAGGGCCAGCGAAGCCACGCCTCTTGTGTTTGTGAGCAGGTGAGGTGGTGCCCAGTGTCCCATCACTGGGTGGAGTCTGAGGCCACATGGATGTCTGTGGTCTCGGTCACTTCTCAGCTTTTGCCTCACTGCAAAGCCAGGCCACCAGCGGAGTGGCAGGGCTGGTAGCCACCACCCATGAACACCTGCCTGAGCCACATCTGTGCAGACCTGGGTGCCAGGCAGAGAACGAGAAGGGAGTTGCTTTTCCAGAGCTTCCCCGAGGCCTCCACAGACCCCCTCAGTGAGAAAGATGTTGATCTTTCTGGTGAGCACAGCCAGGCAAGCCCAACTAGCCATCTTTTCTCTGGGATCAGGGGTGGCCTGCCTCTCACCTGGAGGCGGTGACATCTCTCCCCTAAACTGGCAAGCCGGGAGGGAGAGCACCGAGGACTCCCGGCTCGGCTCTTCGTTGGAACCCATGTACCACGCTGCCACCCGCCTTAAAGGATTAATTTCACAAGCCTTAAATTGCAGTTTAATTTGAAAACTAATTCAGCCCCATAATTGGCTTTCTGCTCAAATCACTGAGGCTAAAGATTTAAATTCTTAATATTCAGATGACTTTCAAGTATCTGGTGCCATCTGTGCATCAGGCCGTGGCATTAATCTAGGGGGACTTCCACTGGCGCAGAAATGAAATAAATAAATACAGGGGCCTGCTAATAGAATAATCTATCCAAGCCAGAGCCTTTCCTTGTACAGACAAGTGTTTCTTTTACTGCACTCCCAACTTGTAGATTCTCCTGCTGTTTAATATTTTTTAAGTGACATCAATGCCAGAATTTATAGTGTGGGTCTCTGCACTGATACAAGGGGTGAGGGTGTGACTGAGAGGTCAAGAGACATCTTTGCTTGGGCAGTTTGAGAAATGATGCTTCAAGTTGGCTGTGGGCTTTCTGGCCAGAGGCATGTCAGTCATTCTGTGGTGAACCAGGGGACACTCCAGAAGGGAGAGGGAGGCTGGAGAGACAGCACAGTGGGTGAGGAGCTTCAAGAGTTTGAATCCCCAGGTCTATGTCAGATGCAGCAATGTTCACATTTGTAATCCCAGTACTCCCATGGAGAGATGGAAGCAGAGACAGGGGAATGAATCCCCGTTTCATGGCATAGCTATCCTGGTGAACACAGAGGAAAGACTTTGCTTTGGAAAGGTAGACGGTGAGGACTGGTGCCTGAGGTTGTCCTTTGATGGCCACAGTCATGCTGTAGCATGTACACATCTGCACACATGTACAGGAACACACAAACACATGCAAATGATCACACACATATTGCACAGACACACGTAATTTTTTTAAAAAGGAAAGGAGATGAGTGTGTGGCCAGGGTGAATCTGGGGAAAGCGGCCAGTTAACAGGGGGCTGTCCTGGGTGAGACCCTGAACCCTAGTGTGTGATCTGTCATGGTGTAAGTGTGAACTGCTTCCCACAGTTCCTGGTGAGACCCTGGGCCCTAGTGTGTGATCTGTCATTGTGTGAGTGTGAACAGCTCCTCCCTAGGCCTGGGTGAAACCTGAAACAGAGGGGAGGCCTTGAGGTATTTTATAGTCTGGGACCCCTTCTCACCCTGCTTCCTTTCTGGTCTCTGCCTCCTGTTGCAGAGATGTGAAGAGTTCTTGCCGCACGTGCTTTCCATGACAGAGTTCCCTCCGCATGCCTTCCTTGTAATGATGGACTGAACCTTCAGCTGTGTGACTTTTGCCACAGCAGCGAGGAAGCCATGGACATAACAGGCTGCTGCTACTTCACACACAGCTCACAGGCCTGGATGCTGCTGCTACTCACTCCCAGCTGGTGGGGAGTTTGCCTCTTCAGAAAGACACACATTTGATGGGGAAGCAGGCCGCTGAGCAGCCCGTTGGGTGACAAGGGGCAAGGGCTCCTGACATGGGCACTCAAGGGACTATGGAAGAGAGGCTAAATCCAACAAAAGCAACATGGTAAAGTTTGGGAAATGAACTGGTGTTCTGAGTTAGAATGAATGTCAGTGTCCCAAGTCACTCCCTGTTTGTTAATGGTACCTCAGAGCCTCATGTGAATGCTTCTACCTAACCTCCTGGTCCACAAAGTGAGTAGTTATATTCCCATTTTATCATCACGGAAGAAGAAAAGCTTGCCCTGGCCACACCAGGCCCACATGGTGGCTGCACAGTAGTAGAGTTGGGTAAGCAGAGCCCCTGGGTTCTGCACAGAGGTGTGGGCTGGGTCTGGGGCGCACTCTCCCACTCCCAGCAGTACACCACTGAGGGGAGGGGAGAAAACTCAGATACTATCCATCCCAGCATCCACAACTACAGCTGCCACAATGGCAGGGTCAACAGGACAGATACAAAAAAGGACGGACAACGTGGGAACTCGGTGACAACTCCCCACCCATGTGATGGTCGGCACATGAGCTGAGGGTTTTGGATTTTGGACAGGTAGTGCTGGGAGCAATGAGCAAAACAGCCATGAGCAGAAACAAAAAGGAACCTAGACACAAACTCTCACCCTATATGCAAATTGACTCAGCACGAATCAAGGTCCTGGTGTGAACCCGCAAAGCTCTTACAGGGCAGTGTGGGGAGGGAGAGTTGCAGGAGCCAGAGCTCAGGGAGGCATTCTCGCAATACCAAACCCCTGTTCTTAAGAAAAAACTCCATTAAGAGTCATGACTCTACTCACCAAAGACCTGGGAAAACAAGCCACTGAGCAGTGGGCAGAATGTGCCAGCCGAGCACAGGCAAAACTGTGGACAGTGTGGGGAAGGGATTCTGAAGCACCTCTGAGGACAATCTAATTAGGGAGCAGACAGAGACTTGAGCGGTCACCGCAGAGGCTGCACAGATGGTGAGAGGCATGGGACAAGATGCCGCATGTCACTTGTCATCAGGGGAATGCTCTCAGACTGTGGTGAATATCACTGTGTACCCTCCCACAGCTGAGGAGTTCCAGATGCAGAGATGCCTTGACACTCAACATGGCAGGTACAGCGCAGGGCGGCTCCTTGCGGAAGGGCATGGAAGTGTCTTATCAAGTTGCCCACTGCTCACAAAATGCTATTCCTGGATCCAGATATCCTCTAATGCCCCTGTGTTAAAGGGCTGGTCCTCAGCACGGGGGTGCTGTTGGGAGGTGGTGGCACCTCACTATGGCTTGCTATGAAAGCTCGGTTCCCATTGGGCAGATCTGGTCATTGAGAGGCCATCAGATCAGAAAGGTTTTGAGTCACCCAGCGGAAACATTCCCTGGTGAGCTCCTGGCTGAAGGCTTAGTTATTAGTGTCGGTGGCGGTGGCTGGAACCAGAGGTGGGGTCTGACTGGAGGAAGAATGCCACTGGGGTGTGCTGGAGGGGTGTATTCTTCTGCCTGACCTCTGTTCCCAGTTGCTGGGAGGTGAGTGTTATCCCTCTGCCATTCTCTGACACAACCTTTCAGCGTCACCCCAGCCTTGGAGCCAGCCAAGCATGGGCTGAACCCCCTGAAATGGTCCTGAAATGGTGAGCCCAGACAAACCTTCCCTCCATTTAAGGTGATTGTCTCAGAGGCTTTGTCACAGAGATGGGAGCCACAACGAGGTCTGAGATGGACCTGCATTTATGGACCTTCATCCCAGAGAAATGAAGCTGTAGAATGTTCTCAAACATTCTACATATGTGTGATGGGGACGTCCTCCTGTATATGTGTTTCTCTTATTGGTTGATGAATAAAACACTGTTTGGCCAATAGAGGCAGGAAGACAGGTGGGGCTAGGAGACGAGGAGGATTCTGGGAAAGGTAGGCAGAGGGAGACCACAGAGAGAGGCTAAAGGAGTAACAGGTCCCTGCATTCTCCAGTAAGTCAAGACTATGCGGAAATACATAAATTAATAGAAACAGGTTAATGATTAAGAGAGAGCTAGCCAGTAAGAAACTCTAGTCATCGGCCAACAGTTTAATAATTAATATGTCTCTGTGTGCTTATTTGGGGTTGAAGTGGCTGTGGGACCTGGCAGGACAAGAAACCCCTGCAACGTAAGTGTTTCCTCTTAGCAGCTTCATCTGTGACGGCCCCAAGCTGGAAATCACTCTGGCACTTCTCAGAGGGCAGCCAGCTAGTAAACTGTGGCATGTCTGTTGCTTATATCTCTGTCCTGGGACCCCTGTGATGGCCAGGATGAACCTCCAGAGCCTGGCGCTGAGTGAAAGTGCCAGCCCAGAGATCCTGAGGTTCCATCCATACAGTATTTTGAAAAGACAAGGCAGGACAGAGCTTGCCAGGGTGAGGGAGGGGTGGGTGTGGGGTGGGGAAAGGGGATTTGTCCACAAAAGGGCAGTGGAAGGAGTCCTCTGATAGGGTCTGTCAGGAAGAGGGGTTTACTTTAGCTCACATTGGGGGCCAGAATGGCAGCAGGAGGCCCCCGGGAGGAAGGAGTGACGCTGGGACTCCTGCCTTCCTTGTATCTTGATGAAACAGGAAGCAGGGAGCAGACAGGAATTGGGATTGGATTATCAAGCCACAAGGCTGCTCCTCAGTGATCCACTTCCTCCCACAGGCTCCATATTCCAAAGGTTCCATGAGCCCATGGAGGGCAGTTAACATTTACATCATCATAGGTCTTTTGTATCTTGATGGCAGGGGTCATGGAGTCACACGTGTGGCAAAACTGCATAGAAACAGATGCATAGACACAAACAGCTGGACACGCAGACACTCAGGGATACACATACACACACATGCATAGGCTCATATTCAAACACAGCCACACACAGCCACACAGACACACAGACACACACACACACACACACACACACACACACACACACACACACAGATACAAATACCTAGACACACATGAACAGGCTTATATACAAACATCGACACGCACAGATACACACATAGAAATACCTAGACACACATGCATAGGCTCACATACAAACACAGACAGGCACAGATACACACACACACAGACAAACAGCTAGACACAGACAGATGTATACACACAGAAATATAGATACATACAGGCACAGACAGACACGCAGACACCTAGACACACAGGGAGTTCCAGTGACATGGCTGTGTCTTCACCGATGCCCGTGTGCTGGCCTGGCCCATCCTCCTGTGGGAGCCGGCTGGGGTGGCTGGCTGTATTCTCACTGCCACACGTGAATAGATATGTTCCCAAAGAGCCCGTTATTCGGACAAAAATACATTTCTAGTGAATTCCTGCAATTGAGGGACTACCGGGTTGTGGAGGGGAAGTGAGGTGAGTGCAGGTTGGGCCGGACCCCAGGCTACTCATGAGTGCCCCTAATGAACCCTGCCTGTAATGTCCTCTGACAGCGTAGTCAATATTTAATCCTCCCCATTTGTTTCCCGTTAGGACACACATCCGAAACCTCTCATTAGCCCATCTTTCCAGGGAATAATGACTAATTTCCGGCAGTAGTTTTCCTTTCTCCTACAAAGACCCTTCCATTATTATAATTTACTGGTGGAGGAGAAGAAATTGCAGACAATTGCAGGGCCCAGGGACTGTGCTACAGGAAGGGATGCTGCAACCTCACACCTGCCTGGGGTCTGGGGAGGAGGGACATGCCAGTTTCACGTGACATCATCGGGCCTCATCCCATAGTTGGTCTGAACGCAAGACTGCTCCAGGGACCAGAGACAGATTCTGCAGTCTCAGCCACTCAGCACTTACACACAGTCTTTGGAAAGCTTGTTGTGAGTGGCCTGAGAGCAGGGTTCAGATCTGTGATGGCTCCCCTTCTCCCCTTGCCTGGCCAGCTCTGGGAATGACTCACTGTGGGGTCTGCAGGCCCAATGGCTTATGGGGCTTTCTGAGACTTTCAGAGAGGGGGTATGGCATGCTGCTGCTTTTGTTCCCCTAATGAGTCAAGGGCAGCTATACATGCTGGTTTTATTACCACTATTTTTTCTGTTTGCTTTAAAAGAAGGTGTGGGAAGCCTGATTTATGAGAAGACATTTAGATAAGCCCTAGGTCTTGGACGACAGGCCTCCTGCCTCTACGCTAAGGTGAACACACCCCAGCAATGCTTGTGTCTCCCCCCAACCCTTCCAAGAGGTGCCCTTGACTGCCCTCATTCATTTTCTCCGGTGGCTTGTAGCTAATTTGCCCGCCCACTGCTTGCCCCTGACCCTCAAGGGACTGCCTTGGGATGAGCTGCCTAAGGTTCCACAGAAATAATGTTATATCCTGTTCCCTGCGGTGACACCAGGCTCGCCATTGTCTCACCATCGTGAAAGACAAACATTCCAAAATGCAATCACCTTGTTGAAACAGCAGTCCCCAGAGATGGAGCAATGACAACCTCCACCAGCACAGGAGAGTGTGATAAATATTTGCCCTCCTGCCCTAGCCAGATGAGACTGACCCCTCACGGGGCCCATAGAGTGGGGTGGGGGGGGTTGGGGGGAGCAGGTGGCTTCTTGGAGGACAGCTTGCCCAGCCTCTGTTTACACCACATTTCCAAGAAGAAACTGCCTCCAATTTCCCGGTATTCTGCAGAGCACCAGGGCTGGGAAAAAGTGCAGGACACTAGGTAAATGATGAGGGAAACATTTTAATATGTCTGAGATACCCATGTGGAGTGGCTTGCTGTCTGTCTGAACTTCAAGCTTACCCAGGTATCATGGGTTTCAAATGGCTATGCCTGGTACCTTCGGCAGAGGCTTCCATGGGCCTCATCCATCCTACCCTTCCCCGGGGAAAGCTTGTCCAAGGAGGTCCTCTGAGCCCTCAGTGCAGGAGACAGCTTAGTGGGATCACACAGGGATTTGTTAACCCCTAGGCTGACATCTCCTGGAGAGACCCAGCCAGTGGGCCTATTAGGTGTGGGGCAGCTAGCACTCTGCACCTCTAGAAAGGCCTCCAGCAGGGTATGGAATGTGGGTACCTGTGCTGTGACTCCCATACATAGCTGCCTGGGCCTAAAGTGACCTTACTGCTAAATGGTGAGTGACACACCACCTACTTGTCAGTAGCTGTGGAATGCAGAGGTATTGTGTCCTACAGGTCTGTGGGAAGACAGGCTCTTGGGTCAGCTCTTTGCAGGACAGAGGGCCTTGACACAGGGGCTCACCCTCTGGGCTGGGAGGAGGGTCTGTCTTGTTTGGCGGGCCTTGGTCTCTGGCCTGGTTTCCTGACTCAGGTTGGCACAGCTTCTTCCTTTCCTAGGTTCTTTTCCATCACATGGAGCCCTTCTCCTGCACCTCAGCTCCTAGCCTACATGTTGCCATAGAGACAAAAAGACCAGAGGCCAAAGCACAAATCTGCTCTAACAATCCAAGCCTAAATCCTTGGAGCCTGACCCAGGGTAAAAACAATTAGAGCCTTACTCCCAGTGACTCCTGGGCTCAGCCCAGACGGCTGGCTTTGTGGAGGACAAGTGATGTTACACAGTTTACAACCTTGAGGGGAGGTGGTTCAGCTGTCTGCAGGCACAAGGACCTGCGTCCGACTTCTAGAACCCATGTTAAAAAGCCAGGCACAGGGCACATGCAAAAATCCCAGGGCTGGAGAGGCACAGACAGACAAACCCTGGGGCTTGCTGGCCAGACAGCCTAGCTGATGCGGAGACTCCCAGATGAGTGAGACCCTGTCGCAGAAAGCAGGGTGGATGATAACTTGAAGAACAACACCCAAGGTTAACCTCTGGCCTCCATATATGCACTCTTACATGCGTACTCACACACATGTAACCAACATTCACACTCACCCCCCCCAAACATTTACTACACGATAGTGAACAGACTCCTCTTACCTATTCAGATATGACCCCAAGCAGATGACCTGTGGCCAGGTAAAATTATAAAATGTCCCCACTCCTCAGGAGTCTGTCCATTCATCCACTGTCTTTCTGTCCTCCATGTCTATTCTTTCTTAAAACTCTCTTGTCAATTCTAGCCTGGTAAAACCTTTGCTCCCTTGCCTAGGGTCCATCGTTCATGAGAGTCGCCTCTTTCCTTCTCCTCCTGTACCCAAGGTTTGAGCTCCATTAGGCTTATTCACTGTTGCTACAGTGCTCACTCTCTGCAGCCTCATGATACCCTGAGGTGTGTGAGGATGGGAGTTATAAAGACTTGGGCAGTGTTAGGTATTAACAGTGCCAGCCCCAGGATGGGTCCTGTAGAGTGTGTGGGATCCCCAAGAAGCAAATGTCAACACATCTACTGAGCCTCACCTGGCTTGGAGCCCTCATCCACGGAGCCATTGTAGACCTGGTTGATGAACTCAGGGCGGTTGTCATTCATGTCGATGACATAGATATACAAATCGATAGGATTCTCCACCTTGTTGCCATTCATATCCACCGCATGGGCTCGGAGCTGCGGAGAAACAGACATGTCAGAGCTGGCAGCCGTATTCAGGAGTGTGCTTGTCTCTGGTGTGTGTGTGTGGTTCCCTGGGGACTCACAGCACTGGGGTAGCACAACAGCTCCCAGCTCCCTGGGGAAAGAGGCAAAGGCAACCTGGGCAGGGCTCAGGCTAGATTGACCCCTCTGTGCAGATGCGGGTCATGTGGGCAGAAACAGGGCAACACCCTCTGTCTGTGCTGCCAAGGTCACCTGGATCCCGTGGGTCTGACTGATGATGTCTTCACCTGCCTGGGCTGGACAGATTTTATGTCTTCTCAAAGTGCTTGCAGCCGGGCCACTTGTGCCCAGTGGGACAGCGGGGCTTAGGTGCCTCCTCCTGAGAGGTTAACTCAGGGAAGGGCCTGGGAGAGATCTTCATGAGGTACACAGAGAGGCCTGAACAAGCCCCGGGAGAAGATGCTGATTTAGATGTCTACAATGAGCCCACAAACACAAGCTCAGGCCCATCTGCTTCTGCTTGGGGCGTTGTTGGGTCTTGCACAGTGAGGAGGAGAGAGAGAGAGAGAGAGAGAGAGAGAGAGAGAGAGAGAGAGAGAGAGAGACTGAGAGAGACAGAGAGACAGAGAGAGACAGGGAGAGAGACAGAGAGACAGAGAGAGACAGGGAGAGAGACAGAGAGAGAAACACAGAGACAGAGAGACACAGAGACAGAGAGAAAGAGAGAGAGACACACACACAGAGACACACACAGAGACAGACAGAGAGAGGCTGAGAAGGGGCTCCATCCACTCTTTTATTCCTTCTGTGCCTACACAGGGTCCACAAGCAGTAGGTGCTGTGCTGGACCTTAGACTGGAGACAGAGCAGACCCAGTGCCTTTGATGCCCCTCATCACAACTGGGTAGGGACACAGAGAAAGAAGAGGCAGTCTGTCTGTTGGGGGAGGACAGCTTCCTCACGAGAGCCCCCGGGGCTCCACTTCATGGGATGAAGTAAGGGAATGTGAGGTTTTCACCCTCAGTTTGTGACTGGTTCTCTGTCCTCCTCGTTTAGGTCCTGTCATTTCTGGCCCTGAGACCCAGGGCCTTGCTCGCTGCTCCTCACTCAGAAGACAGGAAGTGAGGAGGTGAAAACGATATGCCATGATGCTTGCACCTCGGAGGCCTACGCAGGAGGCTCCAGTACCAGCTGGTGAGGCAGTACGATGGCGTTGTTTTATTTTCAGAGCTGGGATAAACCCTTGGAGTCTCGGAACTGTGGTGAGAGGCAGAAGGGACATGTGTAACAGTGCTTGGCTTAGAGGCTCAGACACTGTGACCATGGTGGAGGTCCATGCTGACACTATGCCCCATTCTCAGGGCTTCCTCCTGCTATATCTCAGTCTCTCTCTGTTTCTGTCTCTTTGTCTCTGTGTCATTCTCTCTCTCTCTCTCTCTCTCTCTCTCTCTCTCTCTCTCTCTCTCCCTCTCCCCTCTCTCTTTTTTTCTTTTTTGAGACAGGGTTTCTCTGTAGCTTTGGAGCCTGTCCTGGAACTCACCCTGTAGACCAGGCTGGCCTCAAACTCACAGAGATCCTCCTGCCTCTGCCTCCTGAGTGCTGGGATTAAAGGCATGTGCCAACAATGACTGGCTCATTCTGTTTCTTATCCCATCTCTCCTCTGTCTGTCTTACTGTCTGTTTCTGTTTATTTCTGTGTGTCTCCCCTGTTTGTCTCTTTGTCTTTCTTTGCATGTTTCTGTCTGCACCTCCTGTCTGTCTCTCCCTAAGTCTGTCCTTTCATCTCTTCAGTGGCTCCTAGGGGCACATGCTGTGCCTGGTGGAGAGGTGTGTTGAATGTCCACTGAAGCCCATCTTGGGAACCAGCAGCGTTGGTTAAGATCCAGAATGCTGTCCTTGGTTCTATTGTGTACAGTGGTAGTGTGTGGTGGGCTGAGACCGTGAGAAGTGTGTGGAAGCCCCTGTCCCTGCAGCCAGGACTTCTGCAGCACTGAGCCAGGGCCTTCATAGGCTGGAGAGGTACATGACGGAAGAGGGTGTGTGAGGCTCCAGAGCTGGTTGTCAGGGAGGGGCGGATGGAGGTCCAAGCAGGACCCTGGGGGCCTGCTGTGCTGTCTTTGGGCCCAGTTGCCTGCTCATCCTCTGGTGAGTCACCCTGATGCAGATCTGTGTTTAGTTCAGAGCTTCCACATAGGATGGAGGGCAAGCACAAGGTGTCTTGTTGGCTCCAGACTGCTCTTGACACCAAGTGGCTATGGAGGTGCATGGAGGGACGGGCCTGCCTTCTCTCCCCTAGGTAACTGAAGTAGCTGTGTTGGGAGCTGTGGCTTGGGCAAGAGTAAGGGGGGAGATCTGTGGGCTTTTGTATCTGCAGAAGTGATGTCATCCCGGCTGTAAGTCACAAACACTCTGTGCTCATTGTGTGGCATCTAATTTGTATGATTTGTCTCATTATTTTGAAATTCATTGTAGTGGCATCTCGTCTTGTCAGTGAACTTGTAGTGGTGGCTACACCCTTTGGGCATGGTTTCAGGTGCAGAGTGACCCTTTTAAGACAGAGGAGCTGTTGTGGGCTCTCTTGGATTGTGGGGAGCATTGGAAAGGCAGAGACTGTATCTTCTGGAGCAGGATATATTTTGGACCAGAGGCCCACCCTCCTCTTAATGCCAGGACTAGTGCTTTATGCCTGTGCTACACACATGTCAGGCAGGGCCAGGGGACAGCAGAGTGAGCTGCACACTGATCACCACAGGCTGAAGGTGAAAGGCCTGAAAACTTTGAGCCCCTGACTCTTTCAGTAGGAAGATTATTGAAGATGCAGAGGAAGGGAGCCCAAGAAGGCCCAGCTCTAGCTGTTTCCTGCCCAGGACAGCCTGCCAATAGCTGCTATATCTCAGAAGGCTGAAAGCAATTTTGGATATGTCCTGAGCACAGGGCAGATAGAACATTCCAGTGGGAAATCAGAGGACTTGATAGGGCCCTCAAGTCAAGGCCTCAGGGAGGAGAGGAAGCAGCAAGCAGAAACTCCTCAGCCCAGGGGCTTTCTCTTATAGACCATGATAATTAAAAGTGAATCTGTCTAATCTTGGAAGAAGTAGGTTTAATCAGTGAGTGGCTTCCTTCTGAGGCCCATGAGGAAGTGATGTGCCGACTCCAGGTCATCTGCCACCCAGGGAAAGAGACAGGGCGAGTGGGATGGGCTATGCCTGCTCTGTCTTCCTCCCAGCCTTCAATTCCACAGATGTGGGCACAGGTGTCTTCAAAAGACATATTCTAGAAGTGGTTTGTGCATGAGGTGGGCAGGAGAACAAGAGGTGGGGAGAGGAGGCAGCTGGAAAGGGTGGGAATGTGGCCCGACAGAGTGGACCTTGTCATAGCCTTGTCAAGTGTGACCTGGACTTCGCAGAGCGAGGCAGGGCCCCTGGGAGCCCCTGGGGGAGACACTGACGCTTCTTGTAGAAACCAGCAGCCAAGCTGAACATTTCCGGCCACCTGCTTGAGCCTCTGCACCTAAGCCAAGCCTCAGTCACAAACAGAGCCTGGCAGCCCCCAAAATGAAGTCTGGGGCAGAGACCAGCTCCAATTCTCTTTCCTCCAGTTGTTCAGCCTGTGAACAAAACCATCTTCCAGATCAAAAGGGACACAGCGACTCTCCAACTGGGGCTCCTGAGGGAATCTCTTTCTCCACCCAAGCTAACAACATGGCTTATTTTCTCAGTTCCTCTCCCTGACCTTGGCCTCTGCTATGTGAGAAGCAAAGCAGGGATGCTCAGATGGCATCCCTGGCACAGATGGGGAGACGCGGTTGGTGCCAGCATCACCCCTGCTTCTTCCCACAGCCTGTGTCTGGTTCTGAAAACCTGGAGACCACTCTTCCTCAGCAGAGTAGGGCCATGAAGATTCAGCTGTTTCTCAGCTTAGAACTGGGTGCATTCCCCAAAACTTGGGCCTGTCTACTCCAGTCATTTCTGTTTTCCCAGCACCTCACAGAGGGACCAACTTAGGTTGAATGCTCAAGAAACAACCCTTGTGTGGGAGGATGGCTGTGTGGTTAGGATGAGCAACTGGGGGGATGAATGGATGAGTAGGTGGTGGGCTGGTTGATAGGTAAATAGATGGGTAGATGGGTGGACACGGATGCACACATGGACAGGCGAAGGGTCAGGCGGATGGATGGATAAGTGGACGGCTGGATGGGCAGAGGCTTATGAGTAAGAAGTAAGATACTTACTTGTCTGGGTGGATTGGTGGGTGACAGGGTGGTGAGTATATGGGGTGTGTATGTAAGTGTGAGTGGATGGACAGACAGACAGATGGGGCATGAAGTGAGTATGTGGGGGTGTGTCTGAAGGATCATGCTTTTTCTTGAAGTGTCTGTGAAGAGGGGCATCTGGAGAGCTGAAACCAGGTTCTCAGCCTGACCAGGATCACTCTTGTGTCTCAGCTCTTCCACAGAAGCCATGGGACATGCAGAGGCTCCTGCTCTGTGGACTATAAACAGCTCAGAAAGGACAAACCACATTCCTGAGGTTGCTTGTCAGTCAGTCCCTTCAGCAGAGCACCCTGCTCCTCAAGACTCATTGGGAGTTGTTGAAAAGGTCGCTGTTGCCAGTGACAGTCTCAACCTCCTGTAATCCCCTCTCTACATAGATGGGCAGCAGCAACTTCAGGGCCAGGCTGTGTCTTTGTCTGAGGAGATAGTGTGGGCAACCTCAAAATCCTTGTGCACATGGAGCCTCCCCCATGAGAGTGGAGCTGGATGATCAACCCCGAACAAATGGCCATCAGACCGCGGGAGCGGGGTCATCCTTCCGTCAGAACAGAGCCCGAGCAAGAACTTGCAGCAATTAATCTGACAGCATGGGGCAGAAGCTGAGAGTTTACCTTTGTTCTCGGATGATTGCCAAAGTGCTGGGCATCCAACATCTGTGCATTTAGCCACAGGCACACACAACACCCTGACCACACCCTGTTCAATCCGCTGGGTAGAGTGGATGCCATCATAACCATGTCACCGCTGAGATCTCTTCATGCCGGGGAGAGACCAGGGTGAGTCCAGGGTGGTCTCAGTGACTTGCCTGAGGCTCACAGAGGAGGAGTACTGGGCCTGGCTAGCCCAGAGCTCAGGGGACTAGACACAGTGTCACTTGGCCATCACATGAGAGAGAGAGAGAGAGAGAGAGAGAGAGAGAGAGAGAGAGAGAGAGACAGAGAGACAGAGACAGAGAGACAAAGAGAGAGACAGAGACAGAGACACAGAGAGAAGAACCTGGGCTGCCTCTGTCTTGTCCAAGTCTAGTGGAGGCAAGGAGGCTGAGACCTCTCTTTTCTTCCTCTTCCTCCTTTCTGAATGGCCCTTGCCTTAGAGGCTCCCAGAGAGATAGTGTGTAAAGGCAGATTGTCTAACCTGGGAACAAGTTCAGATTTAAAGCCCAGCCTGACGTGCAAGTGCTGGGGTTGGGCCTGGCAATCAGGCTTTGATCTTCTGCTGGGCAAGTCTGACCTGTGCTTTAGGACCCTGTGGCCAGGCAGAAGTGTGCTTTGCTGCTGCCACCCTACCAGGGTGCAAGGGTGTGGAAGGGTATGGTGGAGGAGAGACTGTGGCCAACCTACCCAAGCCCAGTCGCCCTGCCCCGGGTGCATAGGCCAGCACCATGGGCATGTGCGGCAGGCACTTTCTCCCTGAGCCAAGCCTGCCTCTACGCCTAGAGACTGCTGACCCAGGAGAGACACCTGACCCAGAGACACCAATGAGGAAAGGACAATGCAGCAGTCAGCCGACTGAGCCAATAGGACCTTGGGAGGGGCCATAAAGGCAGGTCTAACTTCCTGAATAAAGGAGTCTGCAGCACGCTCTGCTATTCACTGACTCCCAGTGCCCGAGTCATTGGTGCTGCGTCTTCTCACCCCCTCCCGCAAGGGGTGTTTGGGCAGGATCACCGGCAACAGCATGGAGGGGTGTGAAGCACTGTGGAAGGGTGGGCAGTCTATAGACTACCTGCTATTGCTATACTCCATATTTGGACACTTACATGGTAAGAGGCTCTTTCCTCCCGGTCCATGGGCCGAGTGACATACATCCGGCCAGACATGGAGTCAATGCTGAAGACCTCCATAGGGGGCTGGTCTGCTCCCACGCCTGTGATGCTGTAGCGAATGGGGATGTCATTGTCCTTGTCAGATCTGATCTGAAAGACACGAGAATGGAGATGTGAGCCTGCTGCAGGGGTGGGGCTGACACATTTATCCTGACGCCCACCCCGGAGGGCCTGACGCCTGGCCACATCTTCAGAGCACCATGGATCACAGCTGGACCAGCCCAGCAGCGTCTCTCTCATACTCAATTACGCTTGTCTCTCCCCCAACGAAGCAACAGGTCACTCTGCCCTAAGGACTACACATGTGTCCCCATCTGTCCCTTTGGTGGACAAACATCCTAGAGGAAAGGAGTCAGTCCAGTCTGAACAGGTTTTAGGTGTATGCACAATAAGATAACGATGTCCTAGCATGTCGTTCAGAGAAAAATCCCGATTTACCATCTAATGACTATGCATTTGATTAAAAAATCCCGTGTTTGCACAAAAGGCCTGAGTTTCCATGTGTCAATCAAAAGTTTATCAGAGCAGAAACCCACCCATACCCCATCCTACAACCAATTTCTCTTCCTCGCGGAATTCCAAGAGTCTCCAGGAATAAATGGGCTCTGGAGCACGCTGGCTCACCCCTGCCACTCCCTGCCTGTCTCCAGTGCACTTTATCTTCTGAATGAAAGCCCTTGCTGCTTTGGTGTTCATGTATGGTTCTTCAGTCCTTTGAAGACGCCAAGAATCGGAGCTACAACGGGCTCAGACAGCAACCACTGGTAGCAGAAGGGCAGTCGGTGGACGGTGGTTACCAAGGGCCACCAACCTTATGTCCAGTGGCTCATCAGGTGACACGGTACAATACTTCAAGATTTATTTATTTATTTATTTATTTATTTATTTATTTATTTATTTTTGAGACGGGTTCATGTAGCTCAGGTTATCTCAAGCCTGTTACATAACTGAGAATGACTTTGAATTCTTGATCCTCCTCCATCTTCCCAGGCCTGGAATGACAGGCATGCACTGTTAAGTCTAGTTTATACAGTGCTAGGAGCTGACCCGTGGCTTCATGAATGTTAGGGAAACACTCCGCAAACTGAGCCGCATCCCCAGCCCTCAATATTTCAAGTTCTGTGTCAAGATGTGACACAGTATGCCAGGTTGCAAAGGGACACCAGTGAGGGGCACAGTGGCAGACTGAAGTCCCTGTCAACTCCAAAAGCAGGGATCTTGCTGGGTGGATCACTTCTTTTCATGAAAGAAGTCAGGACTCCCGGTGGCAGTGTGAGAGAGGTCTCACACTGTATACACCAAACTGAAAGCTGCTCCAGAAATCCCCCATTCCAAAAAAATCCAACTTGATAGAGAACACCCTTCCTTCTTTTCTTTCTTCATTTTTAGAGATAACTTGAATTTAAAATTTTAATTAAAATATATCATTATGCCTTTTCTTCCCCCTTTCAATTTTTGTGGGCTCCTACTCTTTACTTATTGTTATTACGTTATGGCAGTTTGAATAAGAATGGACTTTATAGGCTCATATATTTGAATTCTTAATCGCCAGGGAGTGAAACTGTTTGATAGGATTAGAAAAATTAGCAGGTGTGGCCTTGTTGGAAGAAGTGTGTCATTGGGGGTGGTGGGCTTTGACGTCTCAAAAGCCCATGCCAGGCCCAGTCTCTCCCTCTCTCCCTGCTCTGTCTCCTCCCCCCACTTCCTCTCCCTCTCTCTCTGCCTATGGTTCCAGACACGGCTTTCACCTCAGCTGTTGCTCCAGTGCCTGCCTGCTGCCATGATGATAATGGACTGAACCTCTGAAAACTAAGTGAACCCCCAATTAAATGTTTTCTTTATAAGAGTTGCCCTGATCATGGTGGCTTTTCATAGCAGTGGAACAGTGATTAAGAAAGAAATTGGTGCCAGGAGTGGGGTGACAGGCCGGGTCATGCTGCTTGTCGGTAGAATGTGGATTTTGGATTAGGAAAGCAGTTGGGGTGTTAAGTTGTCTTAATGCACCATCCTAGTAGGTAGTGCCAAGAATTATGTGGGGCCAGCTCAAGAAGTTTCAGAGGGAAGTAAGTGGCCTAGAGATTGTTCTTGTGATACTTTGGTGAAGAATGTGGCTGATTTTTGCCTTTGTCCTAAAAATTTGCAAGAGGCTCAACTGGGTTTTGGATTAATGGTCTTGGAAGAGGAGATTTCATGACAGCCTAGTATTGCCTGTGGCATGTGGTTATCAGTGGTCACTCTTATGTAGATCTACAAGGACAAGGAACAATAGAGTAAAGAAAAATGCATAACGTACAGCTGAAGAGAAAAAGAGCACCAGGAAGTGCAATGTAGAACACAGGAAGAACTTCCAGGGCTCAAGAAGACAAAAAGTTTAAGGTCAAGATCCCACACAGCTAAGCTTCCAACCTGTGGAAAGGATTTGAGGGACAGTGAAAGGAGTCACCAACAACAGAAAGCTGATACAAATGCAACCGAACTTGGGGCCGAGTTGCAGCCCCAGAAGGCAACAGAACTTGGCAACTTTGGCCAAGCGGTTCTAGCTTTAGAGTCATGAATTCAAGACAGGGGTTGTGGAATTTCCCACCAAGGCTAAGGAAAGCTGCTGAGGCCAGGCACGTGTCAGGGGCATCCCTGCGCGGAAGCTCATTTTGTGAAGCTGTGAAGGTGAAGCCTGGATTATTGGAGACCCCAAGATATTGGAGATGCCAGAGTGATGGGACACCTGCCAAAGGTGAACTGCAATCCGCGCGTGGAGCCAACCCCGGAGAGAGGTGTGTTGCAGGCGACAAAGCTGAAAGGAGCTGGAGTTCTGAAGAGAGCCTTCACATCAGACATGGAGATGCAGTTTGGTGTTTGTCCTGCTGGGTTTTGCTCTTGCTTTGGTCCAGGGTTTCCCCACTGTGTGCCCTTTCCACCCTTTTGGAATGGTAACGCATATTCTGTGCTGTTGTATGTTGGGAGTGTGGGTTCTGCTTTTTGGTTTTGATTTTACAGGGGTTACAGCGGAGAGACTATGGTAGACTATGGCGACTTCTGAAGTTGGCTTGAACTCACATTGTGTTTTGGCATGGCTAGAAGCCCATGGGGGCCAGGGGTGGAGTGTGGTGGTTTGAATAAGAATGGCCCCCACAGGCTCTTATATGTGAATTCTTGGTCACCTGGAAATGGAACTGTTTGATAGGATTAGAAGGACTACAGGTGTGGCCTTGTTAGAGGAAGTGTGCTACTGGGGGTTGGGCTTTGAGTTTTCAGAAGCCTGCGCCAGGCCCAATCTCTCTGTCTGTGGATCGTGATGTAACTCTGTTACTTCTCCAGCACCATGCCTGTTTGCACGATGCCAGGCTCCCCACCATAATGATAATGAACTAAGCCTCTGAAACTGTAAGCAAGCCCCCAATTAAATGGTTTCTTTCATAAGAGTTGCCCTGTCATGGTGTCTCTTCACAGTAATAGAACAGTGACTTAGACATCTATGTGACAACTGCTGAGTCTGGTTAGTGTTGCTTGTGTGCATTTTTCTTTTTGAGGGGGCTGAGCATGGGGACCAGATAACCATTTTGGACATTCAGCTCTGGGGAAGACCAAGTTTCCATCTCTCAGCAGTTTTTAAGTGACTGCAGCTCTTCATCTAGTGAGGGCTCCATGTCATTTCCATGCTGGCATGTCACATTCTCTCTTCATCTTCCTTCCTTCCTTCCTTCCCTTCCTTCCTTCCTTCCTTCCTTCCTTCCTTCCTTCCTTCCTTCCTTCCTTCCTTCTTTCTTTCTTTCTTTCTTTCTTTCTTTCTTTCTTTCTTCCTTTCACAGAGTCACACTATATAGTCTAGACTGGCCTATAACTTGCTTTGTATGTAGACCAGGCTAGTCTCAAGAGATCTGTCTGTCTGTCTCCGTGTGCTGGGATTAAAGGTATGCCCCTCCCCTCATGTCCGGCTGAGAATACCTATCTTTTTTTTTTTTCTTATAAAGAAAAACATTTAATTGGGTGACTTACAGTTCAGAGGTTCAGTTCATTATCATCATGGTGGGGCATGGCAGCGTGCAGGCAGACATGGTGCTGGAGAGGTAGGTGAGAGTTCTACGTCTTTTGCAGGCAACAGGAAGTGAACTGAGACATTTGGCAGTATTTTAAGCACAGGAAACCTCAAAACCCACCTCCACGGTGACACAATTCCTCCAATAAGGCCATACTTACTGCAACAAGGCCACACCTCTTAATAGTGCCACAACCTATGAGTTTATGGGGGCAATTGTATTCAAACTACCACAGTAACTTATACCTGTTGAGAATACCTTTCTTGTCGGGCATTGGTGGCGCACACCTTTAATCCCAGCACTCGGGAGGTAGAGGCAGGAGGATCTCTGTGAGTTCTCAGCCAGCCTGGTCTCCAGAGCGAGTGCCAGGATAGGCTCCAAAGCAACAAGAGAAACCCTATATTGAAAAACCAAAAATAAATAAATAAATAAAAATGAAAAAATAAAAAATAAAAAATAAAAAAAGAGAATACCTTTCTTAAACCAGCATTTACTATGGTTGTACCACAGATGGTTACACTAGAACAAGGTCACCAACACCAAGTCACCAACGGCAACAGAATGACTCTCTGGCATTGTAACAGTAGGCAGAAGTTCTTTACCTGTTGGGGGACATGGAGTTTTCACCACATAGTCATCATGTAGGTCAGGACAAACTTACAAATGTTTGTGTTGGCTCTGGGAGAAGAAGCAGGCAAGATAGCCGTGAACATATATGTGGTGGACACAGTCTGTGGGGTTCAGTTCTAAGCCCCCAGTGCCCCTACTTATGCTTCCATGACAATGTAGGGGACAGGGCTTCTGAGAATAGGACTAGAATAGGTCAGGATTGGGTGGTAGACATCTGGGCTCCCTTGCTGGCTTAGCTAGAGCCGTGTTTTTATTTGAGTGCTGGCGATGCTGTCTGAGCTTGTGCCATCTGGTCTGGGCATAGCAGAAAAAGTCTACATGGAGGTGAGCTGTCCCATGTGCTGTCTTGGTGAGGGGACAGTCTCTGAGAACCTGTCTATTCTCCATCCTTGCATAGGTCCATGGGATTGAGTAACTCGGGACTTGGAGAGTCTAGAGGACAGCAGAGCCTGCCCTATGTGTGAGTTCTTGGTGCCTGAAGGGCAAGGGACAGTTCCCACAGAGGTGAGGTGGCAGCATGTGCATTGGGACAGGCTTGGAGTGCCCCCAGGCTGGTACATTGGGAGCTCTGGCTTTGGGTTTGGACATTAGCATTAGAGTCACAGTCAGGACTTGAGTGATGCTGTCCTAGTAGCACAGAATGAAGGGGACACACGGAGCCAGGAGCCAGTCCTCTGGTGAGAGTGAGTGTCTGTAGCCCCAGGACAGGTGCTGCTGCTCCATGTGTGGCTGCTGCTCCATCCTTCTGGCTATAGGGACACCAAATTAATTAATTAATTAATTAATTAATTAATTAATTATAGCTGTGCTGAAAGGAATCCACCATACAGTTAAAGGTTTTGTTCGTTTGTTTGTTTTTGCGTTTTAAAGGGAACTCGTTGTGTTTGGATCATCTTCTGGGCCGCTCAAAAGCACCTTCTGAGTTACAGCAGCAGTGGGCCACTGAGCACGTGTCCAGGGGCTCTTTGCACAGACCTTGGAACGCTCCGATTCTCTCATAGTTTACCTTGCGGAGAAGAAATACTGTGTGAAGGAAGCCAGCAGGCCAGGAGAGAGCACTTTCCTGTGATTTGTGTCTGGAGAATGAGGAAAACAGGCAGACATGGATGTCGAGTGAGGAGCAGAAGTGCAGGCAGCCCTCCCACCTGCTCCCTGCTGAGGGGCCACCAGAGTTGCTTGGGCTCCTTTGCGTTTGTCATTAGAGGACAGAACAGATGGTAAAAGGTTAGTTTAAAGTGATGTCTGCATTAAAATAATGTACAGCACCGACGTTTGTGTTCACCTGGGGATGGTAGCAGGACGGCTGTGTCCTCAGGAAACAGTGGAAGGAGGGCGGTCCCAAAGCCTCCCGATAGAGTGTTAGCCTTGCTTAAATGAACTTGAAGCAGGAGAAAGTCCCCATGTGGCTTCCAGTTGCAGACACCTGGGGTTTATTCCCAGTGTATTTAGGTGAGAAAATGGGGGTGGGGGGCAATCACATCTGGATTCCAGATGTGTGTGTAAGTGGGGGAGGCAGAGAGGGAGGGAGGAAGAGAGGTCCATTCAGAAAAGGTCCTCAGCCCAGGACCGAAAATACACCATGTGCCAGGCCCTATGGAGGACACAGTCTCCTGTCACGGAACAGGAGCTGTCCCACAAGGTGACACTCCATAGTTATAAATCTGGACAAAAGCTGTCAGTGAGAAGGGAGACTGTGAGGATGTGGGCAGCACGGGGCAAGAGTGGCTCAGAGAACATCACACCCAAATTTGGCTCATTTGTTCTTATCTGCAGCCAGTTATGAACACAGATATCTTCCACACAGATGCAAAAACACAATATGCACACACACACACACACACACACACACACACACACACACACACACACCATACAACACACACAGAACCACACATAGACAAACATGCATGCTCAAACACAAACAGTACAAAGATCCGTGCAAACACATCCAAACACGTAAGTGTATACAAGCCTCCATGCCTGCACCATGGCCTGCCCTCTGGGCACTGCCTCTGAAGGAGTCAGATATTCTGTGGCTAATGGTTCTGTCACTCACAGAGATAATCCTCAGGATCAAGCCTGTCCAGCAGGACATGGATCTCTGGTGAGGTGTCTCTGTGCTTTCTCCTTGTACCATATTAAACCCAGAGATTTCCCCGGGAGAACAGGTTGCAATTTCTCATTTTTGTTCTCCCCTGGGAGTCTGCATGGCCTGCAGCAGCTCCTGCTTCTTCTTCGAGTGAAGGGCTCTGAGTCGTGACAGCCGTGCCTCCCCCATCCCTCTGCCCACGCGCCAGGATGGAGACGGGTGGATTTACACTTGGCCGTGACTGCAGCCAGCAAGACTGTAGCTGGCCAAGAAAGGCAATTTTCTTTTAAAACCCGTCTCTCACTGAAGCCCAGAGGTAAGAAGATGTTTGCATCTAAACACATTTGCAGCTTCCTGTGGTCCCAGCCGTGTGCACATAAAACACTAATGTTCTTGGTGCTTAAACTTGATCCCACAGCTGACAGAGAATCAGGTTTTCTTGTCTTCTGCATCCACTCACTTTTGCTTTTCCCAGACGCCCCTGTCTCCATTTTTCCTTCCCTGCCCCATTGTCATCAAGCACTAATGATGCTTCACATACCTTGCTGGGACTTGGGAATCCATTAGGGCAGCCTGTCCCCCAAAGTGGTGCATCTTGTCCTGGAAGATGTATACAGCAGGCACCTCATAATTACTAGATGAGCAAATGGAACCTGGACTCACAGCCCAAGGGCAGGGTAGACAGATAGAGACAGCCAGGTCACTCACCATCCTAAGAAAGGTTTTTTTGCAGGACAGCAGGACCACCCTGTGGCCCAGAGGATGGGGACTGGGCAGGCTATAGGGAGGTGGGGAGAGAAGGTCCACACAACCTGAGTCTTGGTGAGGCCAGAGGGGTGCTGGGGCCTCTGTGAACCATTACTGCATGGAGAACAGAGATGGTGAATGCAGGAGTGGGAAGAGAGGTGAGGGAGGGAGAGACACTGGAGCCTGGCCTGGAGGCTGCTTGGAGCCCACAGCAAAAGATGAAAGGTTATGCGCTTGGTGCTTTGGGCTTGTTTACTGCCCTGCTGGCCAAGAGCAGTTCCAGCAGCTACTCTCCAATCTCCGTGTTATCTCTGGGCTCATGTCCTTTTGAAGAGTCATGTCTTCCCACCTAATGTGTCCACATCAGGATGCAGTAGCCTGGCCGTCTGCTCTGACACCAGCTGAGTGGCCCACCCTGAGGAGGAGCTAGCTGTCCAGGCATCTCTAGCCCTTCAAAAGTCCTCCAGAGAGACCCACAGTCAAACACTAGGCAGAGCTTAGGGCATCCTGCCGAAGAGGGGGAGGAAGGATTGTAGGAGCCAGTGTGGTCAGGAACACAAGAAAACCCACAGAATCACTTAACCTGGGTTCGTAGGAGCTCACAGAGACTGAACTGACAACCAGGGAGCCTGCATGGGACTGACCTAGGCCCTCTACATATATGTGACAGTTGTGTAGCTTGGTCTTCTTGTGGGGCTCATAACAGTGGAGCTGGGCTGTCTCTGACTCTTGTGATGGATTTTCAGACCCTATTCCCCATACTGGGTTGCCTTGTCCAGCCTTACTTAGTTTTACTGCAACTCGATATGCCACGTTTTAATTGTTTTGGGAAGTCCTATCATATGTGAGACCCTCTGAACTTGCTGCAGCATCTCAGAGAAGAGCCCTTTGCTGGTTGTGGAGTGCTCAGCCCTATACAGGCCGTCTGTATCACCAACTTCAGGGCTCAGGGACCCCTGAGGGAGAGGGGTCAGAAGGAACATAGGAGTTGAAGGATGAGGAAGAGTGCTGTTAGCAGCAATGGTTGCCTGCACAACTTCCAGCCTTCAACATTTCATTACGGATGGGGAGGAGTTAATGAGGCCACCCCTCCCTGAGGAGCCTTTAGCACTTAATGGTTGCTGGGGGAGAGAGGGTCATTTTCTTCAGAAGTCACTGTTAACTGCCCATGCTCCGATGACTACCTATCTTAGGGCTTCTGTTGCTGTTGCTGTGACAAGGCACCACGGCTATAGTGACGCTTATAAAGGAAAACGTAACTGGAGTTGCTTTAGTCCGTTATCGTCATGGTGGGAAACATGGCGCACGCAGGCAGACGTGGTCCTGGAGAAGGAGCTGAGAGTTCTACGTCTGAATCTACAGGCAGCAGGAAGAGACTGCCACACTGGACGTGGCTTGAGCACCTGAGACCTCAAAACCCACTTCCATAGAGACACACTTCCACCAACAAGGTCACACCTACTCCAACAAGACCACACCTCCTAATAGTGCCACACCCGCTGAGCCTACGGGGCCATTTCTATTTAAACCACCACACTATCCCCATCCCACTCATGTAAGCAACCCTGAGTCACAAAGCCGATCACAGAAAAACCAACCGTCTAACCAACTAGCCAGCCAACTAGCCAGCCAACTAGCCAGCCAACTAACCAGTCAACTAACCAGTCAATTAACCAGTCAACAAGACATGCAAGGAAGATGGGGACATGTGGAGAGGCAGATGTTTGGTGGGAGGGGGAGGAGAGGGTAATGGGGAGGATGAAAATGACCAAAATGCATCACAGACATGCATGGAACTGCCAAGGGAGAAAGCTTGCAAGCAGCTGGACACAGCTGGCTCTTACGACTGCTCTCATCAACTGCACGACACAAACATGGACCTACCCCCGCCCCAACTCTTCCTTGAGTTTTGGACATTATTGAAGAGATTTGAAGTGTTGCAATTCATGAAGTATTTCCCATGCACAATGGCATTGAGCCTTCACTTATTTTTCACGTAGGTTCCTGTAGCAGAAACCCCTGCACGTGACAGGAACGGGAGGGAAAGGCGTTCACAGCAGAACACGGCAGCCATCATGCACGCTATTCACAATTACTTTGAGTTTCATAAATCATGGGAAAAGCCCTCAAAGTCACATGAATACTAATGAAAGCCATGAATATGTTCTTATAAAATTTGCCTGGTGGGGAAGAGGGAATTAGTTGCTCTCAGAGATGCCCTTCAGGTTGTATCAAATTAATAAGACCAGGCTCTCTTAATTTCTAGTGGGGGATTGGGTGGGCTTTATTGCCAACAGTGGGACGGCAGTGTGGTCGTGTGTGTGCCTGGCCTGCTGGTACACAAAGGTCTGATTAACTTTAAGGTTAATGCCATTCCCCCTTTGGGAGATAGTCAAAGGGACCTGCCCTCCCTAGCCAGTAGGAGCACAGGATGGCCCCCGCCATCATTCCTCAGGCACCACCCCTCTTGTTATTTTGAGGCAAGGTTTCTCACTGGCCTGGAGCTGACTGAGTTGGCTAGGCTGGCCTGGACAGTTAGCTGCAGGGATCCACTGTCTCTGTCTCTCCAGCACTGGGCTTACAAGCACATTCGACCTGCTGCTTGTGTGGGTTCTAGGGGTCTAACGCATGTGTTTGTGCTCACAAGGCTTTTCCTTTAGTCTCAGGGCACACTCAGGCTTACACTCCAATGACCATGTCATGAGTCATGTGAACAGTTGTCTCTTGTGCAGCAAGGTTTGAGACTTGCTGGGCCTTTGCCTTTAGTTTTCAGGAGTTTCTTTCGAAGATGCAATTTTAAAGACAACTTGGTAAACAAAGCATAATATTAAAACCAAACCCAGCAAACATATTTAGCATATTTACTCCGTCTCTCACACACAGGGTCTGACTGTCTACTTGAAGACACACAGTAGAGGCCAGCCCACTTCTTAGATAATTGGTAGTAGCTATGCATTCTTCTATTTTGCGTGTGTGTGTGTGTGTGTGTGTGTGTGTGTGTGTGTGCAAACTGTAGTGACAACCCCGCCCCCCCCCCCCCGCCCCATCTCTACCTTTCCATCTCGGGTCAGGGTACATACTTAACATCCTCCCAAGAGTGGTCCTTTTGAAAGTCTGCTAAGATGCTTCCTTCTGGAACCCTTGTCAGCTTATGCCACATTTCCACCTGTGGACATTTTTTCCTGGGCACTCTGTGCCCCATGTGTGCCGGTGGCTCCAGTGGCAGGTGGCAATGTCCAATGGACATGAGTTTAGATAAAGGCATCAGTGACAGGTTCTTACATAAGATGACACTGTGGCCAAGACCTGGACTGAGAGAAGAGACAGCCACCTGGGTGATGGGAGACAGTGTTTCAGCAGAAAATGTCTAAGAAACAAACCTCTGAGGGCTGAGGCTTAGAGCCAGGGGTGCTCAGCTGCCACAGCCAAGGACTAGCAAGGTCAGTGTGGTGGGTGGAGTGAGCATGCCAGGGTGCTGGGAGATGAGGGCCAGTGCTCAGAAGACCACACGCTGTGGGGCCAATGAACACCTTTGGGATCCTGGCTTTTGTCCTGGTGATGAGGGCCCACTGGTGTGGTGAGCAGAAGGTGCTGTCTGTCATGTTTCTGGGACCATCTGGTCTTGCTGTTGAATGGCACCTGTGACAGGAGTCAGGGCTGAAGCAGGGGATAGCACAGGAGCCATGGAGATGATGCTGGTGAGGGTGCAGATGACACGCTCTGGAGGTATGTGACACGCGGGGTGTGAGGTACAGACGACACGCTCTGGAGGTATGTGACTCACGGGGTGTGAGGTACAGATGACACGCTCTGGAGGTATGTGACTCTCGGGGTGTGAGGGTGCAGATGACACGCTCTGGAGGTATGTGACACGCGGGGTGTGAGGTACAGACGACACGCTCTGGAGGTATGTGACTCACGGGGTGTGAGGGTGCAGATGACACGCTCTGGAGGTATGTGACTCTCGGGGTGTGAGGGTGCAGGTGACACGCTCTGAGTGTATGTGACACGCGGGGTGTGAGGTACAGACGACACGCTCTGGAGGTATGTGACTCACGGGGTGTGAGGGTGCAGATGACACGCTCTGGAGGTATGTGACTCTCGGGGTGTGAGGGTGCAGGTGACACGTTCTGAGTGTATGTGACATGCGGGGTGTGATGGTACAGGTGACACGCTCTGGAGGTATGTGACTCACGGGGTGTGAGGTACAGGTGACACGCTCTGGAGGTATGTGACTCCCGGGGTGTGAGGGTGCAGATGACACGCTCTGGAGGTATGTGACACGCAGGGTGTGAGGGTACAGATGACACGCTCTGGAGGTATGTGACACGCGGGGTGTGAGGTACAGACGACACGCTCTGGAGGTATGTGACTCTCGGGGTGTGAGGGTGCAGATGACACGTTCTGAGTGTATGTGACACGCGGGGTGTGAGGGTGCAGGTGACACACTCTGGAGGTATGTGACACGCGGGGTGTGAGTTGAGACAGGAACACACAAGGACTCCAGGGAACTGGGAAAACAGAGATGCTACCAACATAGGTGTCTCCCATGCAGAGCACGGGTTCATGTGGAGGGTGTCGGGGCTTCACGGGACAGGCCAAGTTTGACAGTCAAGCAACAGGATGTCCCAGAGCACAGTAGGTTGGACTCAGCTCTGTAGCCGTTCAAATTCTGGTTTTATTGTTTTCTACCAGTGATCTCGGGCAATGACTTCTTTGCCTCAGTTTCCCCCGTTAAAGCAGCGATAAGCTTGCCTCCAGGGACTGGGTGAGTGCTGAGTGAGGTACAGTATGTGAAGGGCTTGGGGGGGCAGGCCCATCTCCTGTCAGAGTGCAGCGTAATTGTGATGTATGTGCATGGTGGTGGCGGGAGCTGACAGGTTTCTACATCATGGTGACACTATGATGACGAGAGAGAGAGAGAGAGAGAGAGAGAGAGAGAGAGAGAGAAACACCAACTCTAAAGCCTATAGGTCCAGTGAGAGTCCACTCTGCTACATGCCTGAGCATTGCAGCCAGGCCATGAGGTGAAGGCTGTGGCAATGGGAAGAGAGGGGTTTGGAAAGAAGCATCACCCTTGAAGTGGTGCTGTGACAGCTGCCATCACACAGAGAACTTAACTGCCAGTGTGACCTCGAGGGAAATGAGTCTGTTCCTACCGTGTGTGTGTGGCCCAGTGCTATCCCAGCCCCCTTGTAGACTAATGGGAACAGCACTGCAGACAACATATGTAGTGAGATACACGTCATGGCCTCACCTGTGACCACACCCAAATGGGCATGGTCAGTGCTACAGGTGTGGACGGGGGAGGGAGGGGGAATCTCACTACAAACATAGGCCTCTGCGGAAGGATCCTCCTGGGTTAAATACTGAACGTCATGTGACCCATGCCTTTTGTTTGACACCAGTTCTGGTTTCCTACAGAGTTCTTTTCTCCCCAGTTTTCCTGATGGTTAATTCCAGATAAACCGCCGAGGCCAGTATTAGAGGAACGAGCATGAAGACATAGCTTCTCCTCACAGCAGACAGCTTGATGCAGGGATGGAGGTGACAGGAACTTTGCTTCCTTAGGGAGACCTGTGACTCGGTAGTGGCACTTCAGAGGGCCGCTTTGCTTTATGGTCTACCTTGCTCACTAGCCTCATCTACACGCTTAATTCCATACTGGTGTAGTGGGAAGGGGGAACACCCTTTGGCATTCTTCTCCATTTTTCCAAGACTCAAGAGCTATTGTGCCTTTCCCGTCATCCCACCCACCCAGCAACCTGCCCCAGAAAGGGAAGCACTGGGGGTGGCTTTGAAAAATGGCACAGCGTATGAGAATGCTGTGTCTCAGAGTAAAGCTGTCACAGTACAGAGGCATCATCCTAAAACTGGGGGGATGGTGAGATGCTTTCCTGGGGATCATGTTGCTTCCAACACCTGGTGGAAAAATTACAGGCAAAAAGAAAGCAAGCAGACACACTTAACTGTGGCCCAGAAAATAATGCTCCTTGGTGACTCCAGCAATTCAGCAATTTCTCCTAGAGCCTCAAGACATTGAGAGCTCCCACTTTCTGATAAACACGTGTTTACACACGAAGTGAGCTGCCCACTATGTGCGTTCACAGTGCAGTATTTATAGATGAGACAGTGTTGGTTGTGAAATATTCTTAGCAGAGAATGGCATCTTATTTTCTACTGCATCAGCACAGGCTGTCAACATTCTTGAGCCACCCGAGAGCTCGGTGGACTCTAAGTGTGGAAATTCAGTGGGATACAAAGCACACAAAGACACGATGATGACCAGTGGCTTCTACCCCGAGTTTGGGATCAAAGAGCTCTAGTTAAAGTCCTCATTTTACCTCTTATTAGTGAACTTTGGACAAGTTTAACTTCGGAATTCTTCATCTCTTCATCCACGAAGAGGGACTTGAAATATCCGCTCAACAAAACTTTCAAGAGGGTTAAGGCAAAGATGTCTATGGTACAGGGAAATGAGCAGGAGATGGCGCTTGCAGTGTCTCCCTGCTCTACGGTCACGCCACATTCATTCTCATGTCACCTCCTCTGCACACGTCATTGACATCATCTTCTTCTTTACCTGCATCACCATAATCCCCACCCACACGACACCAGTACCTCTGCCATGGCCTGTGCCGTCTTTCACCTAACCATCTTCATTCCCATCCCCACGACCCCAACATCACCCTACCCACATCACCACCACCACCGTCACATCCGCAAACACCGTCAATGCCACCACCACCATCGTCACCACCCGCAAACACCGTCAATGCCACCACCACCATCGTCACCACCCGCAAACACCGTCAATGCCATCACCACCATCGTCACTATCTGCAACACCGTCAGTGCCACCACCACCATCACATCCACAAACACCGTCAGTGCCACCACCACCACCGTCACCATCTGCAAACACCATCAATGCCATCACCCCCATCGTCACCACCCGCAAACACCGTCAATGCCACCACCACCATCGTCCCCACCCGCAAACACCGTCAATGCCACCACCACCATCGTCCCCACCCGCAAACACCGTCAATGCCACCACCACCATCGTCCCCACCCGCAAACACCGTCAATGCCACCACCACCATCGTCCCCACCCGCAAACACCGTCAATGCCACCACCACCATCGTCCCCACCCGCAAACACCGTCAATGCCACCACCACCATCGTCCCCACCCGCAAACACCGTCAATGCCACCACCACCATCGTCCCCACCCGCAAACACCGTCAATGCCACCACCACCATCGTCCCCACCCGCAAACACCGTCAATGCCACCACCACCATCGTCCCCACCCGCAAACACCGTCAATGCCACCACCACCATCGTCCCCACCCGCAAACACCGTCAATGCCACCACCACCATCGTCCCCACCCGCAAACACCGTCAATGCCACCACCACCATCGTCCCCACCCGCAAACACCGTCAATGCCACCACCACCATCGTCCCCACCCGCAAACACCATCAATGCCACCACCACCATCGTCACCACCCGCAAACACCGTCAGTGCCACCACCACCATAGTCACCAT
>NC_048599.1:2129515-2172015 GCF_003668045.3 Cricetulus griseus
CACCATCACATCCACAAACACCGTCAGTGCCACCACCACCACTGTCACCATCTGCAAACACCATCAATGCCATCACCACCATCGTCACCATCCACAAACACCGTCAGTGCCACCACCTTGCCTACCTTATCATCGTCCTCACCATCACCACCACCGTCACCCACATCACCTGCACCATTGTCACCATGCCGGCATCACCATCTTCCTCTTCAGCTCCATCGTCTTTAGCCACAGCACCGTCGTCTCCATCCTCACCACCACCACCGTTACTATCTGAGGAGGACTCATTTGCCCAAAGAGAGGGAGGAGAGACAGACAGCAAATGTCTCCCCTAACCCTGTGAGAAGTGGCTGCACCACGGAGGACACAGCCAGGAGTGCCTGTGCCACTTCACACAATTCTCTCTTGACAGATCCGGGCATCGAATCTGATGTCATCAATGTCCAATGTCAGGCTCCTGTGAGTGACTAAAATTTCATTCCTTGTGTGTGATGACCCCCGGGACATATTCCCCAGCGGTGTTGGTGGCAAACACGGCCCCTGGGAGGCCACCCAGGTCAAAGGTCAGCATGCTCCTTTACCTTGCTGGTCCTAAGTCTCTTTGTCAATGAGATAACCTCCAACACATCTCTTCTGGCTTTCATGAGGCAACATGCAAGCCCAGGGAGGGACAGTGGGCTGCACCTCAGAGGCTGGCGTGCGCTCTTACATCAGGGAGGGAGTCTGGGGGGCTTATTTCTCCAGAGTCTAAGAGCCAGGGTAGCCAAGAGACCACCAGGTGGCATCTGCTGGCTTCCCTGTGTGCAGGTGTGGAGAGACCTCACACATCTTCCGGGGCACAGGAGGGCTCCACGCCTGCCAGCCTGTGCAGAAACCGAGCAGTGGGCGTGGCAGGCGGTGCCACAGACGGGCTGCCTTTGCCTCCTCTTACGGACATGCTGATTTCACATCAAGCTGTCACTTTCAAAGACTGGATTTAGCTTAAGAAGCTGCAGGAGTGATTCCTTGAAAAATTGAGGCATCTGGCAAATTTGACTCAAGACGATTATATGGGGGAGTGGAGATGCAGCCCTTTCAAGGGTGTACAGGTCCCTCTTCCTCGTGTCTCATAAGCAGCTGGCCTCAGCCCTTGAGCCGAGCTCAACAGGAGGCGCCACCCCAGCAACCTCAGCTCCACATGCCACCCACTCTGGCCTCGTTCAGTAGAGGGATGCTGGTCTGGTAGGACCAGGCTGTTATTGCCGGACACTGGCTCCTGCCTCCACACAAAGTCATCACAAAGCCATCTACCCTGCTCCCCACGACCACTCTGCTGGCCAGGCTCTGGGATCTCAGGTTAGGAGAAATGGCTTGGACGTTTCCCCTCCAGTCTTTTCAGCCTGTGATGGATCCCAGCCTTGGACAGGACAAAGAATGTGTATCTGACAATTTCGGGCTGCAGGCTCCTTGGCAGGCACTGCCTGACCTTCTGCCCAGCTTGCCCTAGCATGGTGGCCTGTCTCCTTGGCTCACTCAAGCAGATGGACAGGCTACCCTGGGGACACCCTTCTCTCTGCAGACAGCTCTGGCCTCTAATGCTGCTCCTCTTGATAGCCTGTCAGAGGCTGCCGAGGCCCTTGTGACCCCGTCCCCTTCTGCATCAACAATGGGTCTCTTCCATGCCTGGGTTTCTATTTCTGCTTCTTGCCAGCTGGTTGCAGTACTTTCTAACTTCCTTGGTTCCTGAGAATGCTCTTGCTTGTACTAAACTTGGGAGGAACAGGCTGGCCATGGGCGGCCAGCCAGAAGCAGAGGTTCCCAAATATTAACCCTGCTCCATGCCATCATCAAGTCGTCCTGGGGTGACAGTTGGGGTGACACTTGCTTATGTGTGGACCCTGAACTGGGAAATACTAACACAGTCAGGTGCTGACCTTCCAGAAAGAGTAGCACGAGTGACTTGGTGCAGGCCCCTTGACTAGGCTTTCACAGGCCCAGGACTTGGCCCCCTCCAGGGATGTTAGGTTTCTATTGTCATTTTGGTTGGGCCATGGGTTCTCAGGCATATGGCCCAACACTGTGCTGGTGTTTCTGTGAGGCCAGTTTTGACTCATGAAGATCTAGTAGAGTCATTGCCCTCCCTAGCTGTGGTATGGAATGGGCCTCACCCAATCACAGAGGCCTGAATATGACAGCAAGGTCTGCTTTCTCCTGTTGGGTTGGGAGAGAATGCTCAGAAGTGGCCTGCAGACCCTTACGGGTCCCCTGCTTGCTCTGCAGCCACCTAAACTACAGAGCTTCCCCTTGTAGTAAGTCTCTGTAAGCCCGTGGGGTCTCTCATTTTTCTGAGGATCCATGACTCTCACGAACCACCATTCTCCCTAGCCAGGCTGGAGCCTGGTGGGCAGTGGCAGTGGTGAGGATTGATGGTCATGTGATGTGTGACCTTTAACCTGCTCTGGTGGTTTTGCTTTCTAGAATGCTGGGGGAGTGGTGAATTGCTTTCTCCGTGTCTGAGGGCTGAGCCAGGACCTCATCAGTCAGGAGAAGCAATGAGGCAGTTGGCCACGCTGACAAACCCGGTGGCCTCTGGTGGGTCATGCTTGAAGGAAGTTGACCTCTGGCCTTGAGCTCAGTGAAGCTGGAAGGACTTCTGTGCGGCCCTGCACGGAGAGGTGGGGGTGTCAGGGAAGGTAGGCTCCGGTTCTTTCTGGGAGACATCCCCACAGTGTGCTGTGCGCTCAGGAAGTACCAGTGAATACTCCGGAGATGGACACTGACCAGTCCCCGAGTCTCTCCTTCTGCAGTGACTTGGGAGCGACAGGTGTGCCAGCCACTCCTCTCTGGGTCAGCTTTCATCTTATCTGAGCACAGCACCCTCCCTGTCCTGTGAGAATGGCTGTCCCAACTGTTGCTGCCACCAGACATCCCACTGTCACACTGAACACACAGGCTGAGTACCAAGCGGAGAAGGCGCAGCTGACAGAGGTCTTAGGATGGGAAGAATTCTCAGGGGCACCAATGCTTCCAGCTAATTGACTGGTACCAGAACCCGGGGTGCAGACACTGATAGCACAGTAGCAGCAAATAAGTAAATCATTAATAACAGAATGCAAGGCCACCATGTGCCAAGCGAGGGCAGAACAATCTTCTTATTTAATTTCCATGTATTTTAAAAAACATTTAAACATATTTTTAAAATATGTAAAAAAATATTAATGCCCCGGAAAAGCAGCCAGCCAGTGGATCATCTTCTCAGCCTAAGGACTTCGTTGATACCATGGGTCACTTCTTCGTCATCTGCACGTGGCCAGCACCTCTCAGGTGAACTCAAGTTCAGCTCAGTTCAGAGGGCTTTACCAGGAAGAGCATAACAGTGTGCACAGGAGTGTGTGTGCGGGGCATGGCAGGGCCCTGGGAACTCAAGAGATGCCATCAACTGTGCTACAAACTTTTTCCAACAGCACGGCTTCATCTTTTCCTGTGGTTGAGGCTGCAGTGGTCAAAGTCCAGGCAGACCATGACAACATGAGCCCTGCATTAGCCATCAGCCTACAACCGGAGCCCATATCAGGCCTGGTCAGCAAGTTTAACTGTGAGTCCCTAAGGGCAGGTGCTGGTGTAGCCTGGGCCCCACTCCCCATTGGTGACGTTTAAGGGACTTGTGCTCAGTTGTGTGGGTGCTGTGAAATGTTTGCGCAATGAAACTGAATTACAAATGTAGGAGTCTCCCTCCCTAAATAGCAAGACCGATTCACTACCCTGAACTGACCCATGCAGAGGGCCATGCAGGAGGAACAAGGAGGACCAAATCCCGGGGTGGAGCAATGGAGGTGACACTTGCCTCCTGTGCCTGTATCACCTGTGGGATGGGACTGCTCCCCACAGCCCTGGCAGATCCCTTCAGGGAGCTGGGGCTGGTGACGGCATGGGACCAACCTGCCTGGTGTCATCTTTTTCTGTTTCTTCCCTAGCAGCCACTGCCCCAGCCCCCATCCTAAAACTGGAGAGTGTGTTCAGATGAGCCTGGGATACAATAAGTTTTTCTTTTTAATTACTATTTAGAAATTTTATTTCATATGTGTGGACGTTTCACCTTGATGCATGTCTGTGTACCACATGCTTGCCTGGTGCCCATGGAGTCCAGAGAGGGCATCAGATTCCCTGGAAATGGAGTCACAGATGGTTGTGAGCTCTGGTGTGGAGGCTGGGAATTGAACCTCTGAATGAGCAGCCGCTGTCTTAACCACTGAGTTCTCTCTCACTATTTTTTGAGACAGAGTCTCACGTACCCCAGGCTGACCACTGAGTTCTCTCTCACTATTTTTTGAGACAGAGTCTCACGTACCCCAGGCTGACCACTGAGTTCTCTCTCACTATTTTTTGAGACAGAGTCTCATGTACCCCAGGCTGGTTTCAAACTCAGTTTGTAGATGAGGATGACTTTGGACTCCTGACCTTCCCACATTCACTTTCTGAGTGCTGGGGTTACATGTGTGCACCACCATGCTTGACTTTATGACATGTTGACAATCATGCATGGTAGTTTTGCACTCTGCCCCCTGAGCCATATCCCAGCCCCACAAACACTGGGGGATTTGAAGGATTACATCAGAACTTGTCATGATGGTCTGTCCTGTTTCTCTCCTAGGTGACTTACTTCCCAAAGAGAACATGATCCTAGGTGAGGAGGGGCCTCACCCCCAAGCTGGCCTGGGACAGTTTTGTTGGACAATGGCAGAGGCTGTCTTGGGGAGGCCTCATGGTACAACAGTAGCATGCCTCACTCCTGCTCAAAGTCATAGTAAGAATTGGCAACCCAACTCTGTCCCTTCACACCTCTCATTGGCTGGGTGGGTCCCTGGGAGCCACACACTAGCAGAGAATATGCATTTCACCGACAGAACCGAAATAGCTCTTTTCAAAATGTCTTCTTCAGGCAGCACAGGACGCTGGAAGAAGGGTTTGTAATTAGGTGTATCGAAAGTTGTCCCAGCCTGGTGGGGGTGGGGTGGGGCTCAGAGCCTTCATATAAATGATACGAATCGGTGGTGGAGGGAGGAAACCCCACGTGGTCCTCACAGTGATGCTTCCTCCTGACGGCTGCACAGGGCATTAAATCACAGCCAAACAGCGCTGGGGGCTGGCCCTGTGAAGCGAATGCTGGGCTTCAGCCTGGCCGCCTTCCTAAATGCATATGATCATCTTAATGATGTATTTGGGGGAGACATGATAAATCACAGAGCCAAGGGAGGCTGCAGCATGGAAATGCATCTGAGAGGTCCCTTGGGAGGCGTGAGTGACGGGCCACAAGCACACCTGGAACCTGGGCCGCACAGCTTGTTCTCCCTGGCCTGCTCTCTTCCCTGGAGGGGCAGCTTATCTAGGCCCCCAATGGTCCTTTCTGCTTGCTAATCTGGGTCCCTCCATGCTTGGTGCAGATACTACCCCAGAGGGTCTAATGCACGTGAACGGAACCCTCGCAGGTAGGGCAGGCACAAGCGGCAGACCTCAGGGAAATGTAAAGGACGGCAGGAATGACTCAAGAGGTGCACACACAGGATCTTCTACCAGATGTAGGCATTAGGGGACATCTGGGGGTAGCATCATGGCTCTCACCAAGATGGTCATGGCTGGAAGTTCCAGCTGTCCCAAGCAGGTCCAACTTGCTCCTCTTTAGCAGACCCATAGACAGGATGGAAGAATGACAGGCAGATGAACCCACTGCTGACTTAAGTCATTAGGGGTCCTGTGTCAGAGATGCAGTTGTGCAGGGGTGAGGATGGGGAGCCTTTGCATGTTTGTTTCTGCTGTTCTGGTCCCAAGGCTCATAGTCCTAAGCCCATGTAGGACTCCTGTGGTACTTTCCTGCTGTGTAGAATTTGAGCCTGGAGGGATGTTCTCAGACTGAGTGCTGTGCAGGGAGGCAGTACAGAGTGGGTAAGGACAGCAGTTTCCTCTGTGGTCTTGTGCTGTAAGTTGTAGACCTAAAGCCTGGGTTACGGTGGTCATTGGAGTCCTGACTTGGTGGTGGAAGGCTCAGTGTGTCTCCCGCTTCTCAACACTCCCTCTGGATCCCTCTGGCCAGCTGGCAGATTGTCTAGGCAGCTCACAACTCACCAGTATCCACCTTCTAACCCACTTGCCTGTCCTGGCACTCATTCTCTGCAGCAGAGAGTAGAGAATGCTGGTCCAGTGTCTGGCCAGTCGTGGCTGCTGTACACAATGTCAGGGAGTGACTACTCTGTAGAGTCAGACATGGCGCACTGTCAGAATGGGAGAAAGTGAGCATGGGAAGGCTGTGTGTATGAGGGACAGGCCAGCTGGTTCCAGGAGTAGCATCCCATAGAAGGTGTGTTTGGGGTCTTGTAAGCAAAGCCCCGAGGTAGCAGCCTGGACATGATGGAGAAGGGTAAGAAGGCCAGGTTGGGAGGGGCCTATGCCTAGACAGTGGTAGATTATACCATGGGTATGGCTCAGTGGTAAATACTTCCCAAACATGCATAAGGACCCGAATTCAGATCTTCAGGGCCCACTTAAAAGCTGAGTGTGATAACATGTAAATGGAGTTCTTAATTGGTCTAAATAATAAAAACTCAGAGTCAGATATAGAGGAAAATGCTGAGGAGATCAGAGAGAATGAGCAAGCCAAAGCCACATCTTTACCTCATTAGCTTCTCAGCGGAAAAGAGAGTGAGTTCCTGATTCTTTCTGCTTATATCCTCTCTCCACCCAGCCATCTCACTTCCTGTCTCCACCCAGCCATCTCACTTCCTGTCTGTCTATAGAGACCTCCTGACCTCTATGGTTAGCTAGTGCCAAGCTCCATCCTCTGATCTTCAGACAAGCTTTATGGGTACAAGCAAGATACTGCCACAATAACATGTACCTATAACCCAGTACAGGGGAATGAAGTGATGGGGACAGGCAGATCCCAGGCTTGCAAACAGCTAGTCTAGCTGAAATAGCCAGTTATGAGTTCAGTGAGAGACCAGGTCTCAACAACTAAGGTAGTAGGGTTGACCAGAAGTCTCAACAGGAAGGGTTTGAGACTCAGACAGTGGAAGGTAAGACTGTACCCACAAGTTATGCCCATTGTCACACATGCATTGTGCAATGAATGTGCCCACAACATACATGATACATACAAAATCAACAAATAAATGGAAAAAACCGAAGAAAAAACCCACAAAGAAGCAATTGAGGAAGACATCCTAACACCAACTTCTAGCTTCCATCCATGCCCATATAGGCAAGCATATCTGCACACAGGTGTGCAAATAGGTGTGTGCACACACACATACATGTTCATGCTTGCATAGGCAAGCATACCTATACACACATGTACACATATGTGAGGGTGCACACACAAATGTACATGCACACACAGAATCCTCATAAGAACTCAAACAGTTTCTTACTGAGGGGGAGTGCTGTGCTCTAGTCTGAGCAGGGCGGGGGTCCCCTACTCTAAGCACTGTCTTCTGTCTGTACCTGCTGGACCTGTCCTGGTCCTGGGGGACAGGACAGGGGAAAGAATTGGGCTGCAAATAAACACTTGATCCTGAGAGTCCCCACTGCGTGGCGGGGACAGAGGGTATCCCCAACTCCGGGCAGCCTGTGAGAGTATCCAGTGCCCTGGCCAGGGGTCTCCTGAGGAATGGTGTCAGTGACCTGACAGTGGCTGGGACTTTTGCCAGTGAGCCCCCCTCTGAAGCCCCTCCAGACTTTGTGAGACCCCTTCTTCATCTGTAGCCTCTCCCTAAGAAACTGGTGGGTCTCATCTGGGTACCAGCTGCTGTTGGATGAGTCTTGGTATTGAGAGAAGCCCCAGTGTAAACCGAGGTGCTGCTGTTGGATGTTCTTGGTATTGAGAAGCCCCAGTGTAAACCGAGGTGGGTTCCAGCCTTTGGAGGCACCGGCTGCAGACAGGTGCCTCTGCTATTATAAGAATTAACATTTCCTAACATAAAAGAAAATAAGTTTGGTGTTTAAGCAAGTGGAAAATAGCATTTTCCATTGCTTTGTGCCTAAGCATTTCAGCTGAACTCAGCCTCCGGAGTCACCTCTATTTAGAATATCTAAGAGCAAGCCAGAGAGTTTTCTAATCCCTCACCCCTCTCCTCCACACATACCAGGGAAAACACTACTAGGTGCAAGCTGAAGGTAAATCCAGGAGAGGAGAGTTTTAGGTTAGGGAAGAGAACCTCACTTGCTGTGTTCCCACTCCTCAGGGCTCCTGTGGGATGTTCACGCTGCCTCCACCATCTCATGGGACATTTGCTTCAGCAGACATGGCTCAGGAGCGAGTGCCAGAGCCATCTTGAACCTTTCCTGCTTGCTTTTGAGCTTCCCTGGGTTTTAGGCAACTTTAAGCTCCTCTGTGCCATGGTCAAGTGAAATTGCTTACTTAACTTCCTTTTGTGAAGAGAGATAGGTGGAGGGTTTAAGGTAAGTGTCACGGGTGGGCATTGCAGATCACAAGGCAGCAGGGATAACTGGGGGCAGATAACGGGTTCTGAATGGCAGAGACCTAGCCTTGCCTTCCTGGCTGGGGCGTGTTTTGTATTTTATAATCTTGGATTAGCAGTTTCAGTCATTTAAAAATCAGAAGACTCAGATTCCCACTTACTGTAAATCCTGCTGGAGCCCCCTCGGCATGGTCCAGGACTGGGAACAGGATCTCCCACACATTGTTCCTGCCTCTGCCCTGAAAACTCAGTGTAGCCAGTCCTTAGTCTCTAGGGAGGGGCTCACCAGGAGTGCTCAGCACACAGCTTACCCTCTGGGGACCCAAGAGCCAGGCTGCTTTTTGCTGTCTTATGAGCCTCCCCGGGACAAACGTGGTCAAGGCCGGGTCAGGAGCTCCCATTGCTCCAAGAAACAGTTTGGTGGACGCTGGAAATGTCATGGGAGCCCTTACTGTTCCTGAACAAACACCGCCTGGCCACAAGACTTACAGCCCACGGCCTGTGACCTCCAAGGCAGTGGCCCCCTTGGGGCCCTGCTATTGTGTTTTGTGACTGTTTGCAGCACTGGAATCATGGCATCTGGGTTGAAAGAGACATGGCCATCACTCACTAAAATCCCCTCCTACCCTACAGTCCTCTGCCTCCCCAGCAGCCTGCCACATAAACCATGAACACCATTAAGGCAGCAGCCTCAGCTCCACACAAGGCACAGATCTCAGCATCTTATTCAACACTTTGGTCCTGGGTTGCTGTAAAACCAGGCTGGGAATCCTTGGTTGAAGGACTGGGAATTCCTTCAAGCAGTCGTTCACAGCCTTTGAAACTTAACAGTCACATAGGCAAGACACTTGGTGCTTCCTGGAGCCCAGGAGCAGGGCAGGTGGGGTCCTTGTCACAGGGTTGGGGTTAGTGCACCGTAAGACAGTGTCTTAGATAGGGTTACTATTGCTATGATGAAACACATGACCAAAAGCAACCTAGGGGGAAAAGGGTTTTTCACTCATAATTCTTCTATATGATGGTTCATTACCAAAAGCAGTGAGGGCAGGAACTCACGCAGGGCAGGAACCTGGAGGCAGGAGCTGATGCAGAGGCATGGAGGGGTGCTGCTTACTGACTAACTCCTCACAGCTTGCTCAGTCTGCTTTCTTATAGAATCCAGGACCACCAGCCCAGGAATGTCATCACCCACAGTGGACTGGGCCTTCCTCCATCAATCACTAATTAAGAAAATGCCCTACAGTCAGGTCTTACGGAGGCATTTTCTCAATTGAGGTTCCTTCCTTTCAGACAACTCTAGTTTTTCGTCAAGTTGACTTAAAACTAGCCAGCACAGCTTCTAACATGGTTTCCACAACCACATCTCAGCTGACCTTTAAGAAGCTAACCCTTGCCAGGCTGCAGCAGCAGTTCAGTGATAGAGCCCTTGCTACACAGTGTAAGGTGGCCCCTCAGAATCCCCATAGAAGCCAGGCAGCTGTGATCCCAGCTGCTCCATCCCCTGGAGGGGCAGAGACGGGGCTTCCCAAAACTTGCAGAGTTAGGGTGGCCTGAAGGCATGAGACATCTCTTGGGTCATTCTCCATGGCCACTGCTATGCCCACTTCACAGATGTGACTTCACTGATTGGAGCTGATACCGGGACTTGGTGTTGAGGCCTTTTTCATACCTGGTGCCCATGTAGGGGTAAGAGGTCAGTGTGGGGGTGAGGGCCCAGTGTAGGGCAGAGAGGGCCCAGTGTGGGGGTGAGGACCCAGTGTGGGGGTGAGGACCCCGTGTGGGGGAGAGGGCCCAGTGTGGGGGAGAGGGCCCAGTGTGGGGGAGAGGGCCCAGTGTGGGGGAGAGGGCCCAGTGTGGGGGAGAGGGCCCAGTGTGGGGGTGAGGGCCCAGTGTGGGGGAGAGGGCCCAGTGTGGGGCAGAGAGGGCCCAGTGTGGGGGTGAGGGCCCAGTGTGGGGGAGAGGGCCCAGTGTGGGGCAGAGAGGGCCCAGTGTGGGGGTGAGGGCCCAGTGTGGGGGAGAGGGCCCAGTGTGGGGCAGAGAGGGCCCAGTGTGGGGGTGAGGGCCCAGTGTGGGGGAGAGGGCCCAGTGTGGGGCAGAGAGGGCCCAGTGTGGGGGTGAGGGCCCAGTGTGGGGGAGAGGGCCCAGTGTGGGGCAGAGAGGGCCCAGTGTGGGGGAGAGGGCCCAGTGTGGGGGTAGGGCCCAGTGTGGGGGTGAGCGGCCCAATTGGGGGGGAGAGAGCCATGTGTGGGGTGAGGCCCAGTGTGGGGGAGAAGAGAGCCCCAGTGTGGGGGGAGAGGAGGGCCCAGTATGGGGGGAGAGCGGCCAGTGTGGGGAGGACCCCGTGTGGGGGAGAGGGCCCAGTGTGGGGGAGAGGGCCCAGTGTGGGGCAGAGAGGGCCCAGTGTGGGGGTGAGGGCCCAGTGTGGGGGAGAGGGCCCAGTGTGGGGCAGAGAGGGCCCAGTGTGGGGGTGAGGGCCCAGTGTGGGGGAGAGGGCCCAGTGTGGGGCAGAGAGGGCCCAGTGTGGGGGAAGAGGGCCCAGTGTGGGAGAGAGGGGCCAGTATGTGGGAAGAGAGGGGCCCAAGTGTTGGGGGAGAGGGCCAGGTGGAGGGATAGGGCCAGTGTGGGGGAGAGGGCCCAGGTGTGTGGAGGGGCCCAGTGGCTGCTGGGGGGTGAGGACCCCGTGTGGGGGAGAGGGCCCAGTGTGGGGGAGAGGGCCCAGTGTGGGGCAGAGAGGGCCCAGTGTGGGGGTGAGGGCCCAGTGTGGGGGAGAGGGCCCAGTGTGGGGCAGAGAGGGCCCAGTGTGGGGGTGAGGGCCCAGTGTGGGGGAGAGGGCCCAGTGTGGGGCAGAGAGGGCCCAGTGTGGGGGTGACGGGCCCAATGGGGGGAGAGGGCCAGTGTGGGGGTGGGGACCCCGTGTGAGGGAAAGAGGGCCAGTGTGGGGCCAGAGAGGGCCCAGTGTGGAGGAGAGGGCCCAGTATGGGGGGAGAAGGGCCCAGTTGGGGTGAGGGCCCAGTGTGGGTGTGAGGGCCCAGTGTGGGGGTGAAGGCCCAGTGTGGGGCTGAGGGCCAGTGTGGGGTGAGGCCCAAGGCGGGGAGAGGCCAGTGTGGGGTGAGCGGCCCAGTGTGGGGAGAGAGAAGCCCAGTGATGGGGAGAGAGGGGGCCCAGTAATGGGGGAGAGGGCCCAGTGTGGGCGTTGAGGACCCAGTGTGGAGGTGATGGGCCCAGTTGTGGGAGAGGGCCCAATGGGGGAGAGAGGTCCCAGTTGTGGGGTGAGGGCCCAATGGGGGGAGAGGAGCCAGTTGTGGGGGTGAGGGCAGGCCCAGTGTGGGGAGAGGACCAGTGTGGGGAGAGGGCCAGTGTGGGAGGTGAGGTCCAGTGTGGGGAGAGAGGGCCCAGTGTGTGGGAGAGGCCCAGTGTGGGGGTGAGGCCTCAGTGTGGGGGATGAGAGGGCCGTGTGGGGGAGACGGGCCCAGTGTGGGGGAGAGGAGGGCCCAGTTGTGGGAGAGGGCCCAGTGGGGGGAAGAGAGGGCCAGTGTGGCGGAGAGGGCAGTGTGGGGAGAGGGCCCAGTGTGGGGGTGAGGGCCCAGTGTGGGGGTGAGGGCCCAGTGTGGGGGAGAGGGCCCGGTGAGGGGGAGAGGGCCCAGTGTGGGGGTGGTAGCTTAGTTTGGGGTGAGAGCCCAGTGTGGGGGTGGTAGCTTAGTTTGGGGTGTGAGGCAAGACACTCCTTAATCTCCATGGGATTTTCTCAGGCTAGGCTCTGATCTGCTTGGTGCAGCCCCTAGCAGAGATGGAGCTGGGGTCTACATTCCTGCATATCCGATCACTTATAAGCCAGTTCTGCACCAAACTCTGCCTGAACCCTAGCTACTGGTTTGCTGTGGTGACTCTGGAGGATGGGGTGAGCCAGGAGCCACACTTCCACACAGGCTCCTGGGGCTAGACCCTATGTTAGAGCAATGCCTGATCTCTGGGTGAGCCAGGGAGGCTGTAGCATCATAGCATCCAGTTTGAGTCCCCTTGAAGAGTTGCTGCAAGGACAATGGAAACACAACACACAAAAACAGCTGGCGGGCCCAAAAGACACCATTCTGAGTGGGAACTGAAGTCCTGTCGGAGGCATGGAGACTGCAGCTTGCCAGCTTCGTGCCATACTCTGGCCCAGGCTGCATGACTCAGGCTAGGCCCCTCTGAGCTTGTCTCCCTTACCTGTGAGAAGGGGCCCAAGGACATGTTCAGACACCCCATCTTTGCTGCCACCTGCATGTCCTGGTCTCGGGGGACAAGTGGGAGGCTGTGGGGGGGGTACAGTGCTGGGCACCTATGTGCCTGACTAAAGGCCCCTGTCATTATTACCAATAGACTTCTGGGAAAGCCTGGGCCTACATGGCTCTCTTGGTACCTGCTGGGGTGGAGAGATGAGATGCCTGGTTAATGAGGTGCTGGTGAGAGTTAAACTGGGGCTCTGAGGAGCTGCAGGGAGCTCCTGGTGTTCTTTAAACACCCTGCGCCTGCCCAGCAACCTTGTTTATACTGCTAATTCCAGAACTGGGGGTTCAGGGGTCCTTAGGAATTCTGTTTGAAATCTGTGGTGGTTTGAAGTCCTCTCTATTTAAAGGCACTGAGGATAGGCTTTCTCTCAGTTGAATGTGTTGCTGTCTGGTTCTCAGAGCCCAGGTGGCACCCATGTCCTCCAGGTAGCCTCCTGACTCTTGTTTCTCCCAGGGGACAATACTGTGGTGCCATGTTGGTTACTAGGCATCGGTAACTCATAGGTATTGCTGTGAGCGTAGCCACCTGCTTCTGGCTGTTTTAGGTAAGGGAACAGAAAGCTGCTCAAGTTCCCTGCTCCTCATGTGCTTAGGGACTGGAAAAGGCTGCAACTGGTTTGCACACATGCAAATTATAAGACCGACACATGTTCGAATCCTAGCATCTGCTGTCTTCAAAGAAACTTAGCTGCTGCTGATCCAGTTCTCTTGCTGCTCAACAGGTAATTAATGGCTATGGGGAGAGGTGGCAGGCTACCCATCACAGAGTCAAGAGCTCATCATACCCTGAGGCTATTTGGGACAGTGTGACTGGAAAAAGAGGCCACTTTGGGGAGGAGACAGGGAGCAAGCATAGTGCCTGCTCACACTCATGTCCCTGGGTAGTGAGCCTGCCCTGCAGCTGGGTGGGGGTTGCTGGAAGCTCAACGGTTCAGGTACCTGGTGCCTGGCCCTGCTCTGTTTCATCCTGAGGAGGTACAACAGTGTCATCTGGGGGTGAGGGGAGGGTGAAAAGAAAGCACCAAGGGAGGGGGTGGGCCCTTCCTATGGCTCTGGGTGAAGCCCCAGATTGGGTGTTTTAAGGACAGCTGACTGCTGTGGGAGGGGCCCTCGGGGCAGTAGTAGTTGGCATATTTATGGGGTAGCCACTGCCTTGCAGCAGGGTGAGGTGGGTTCCCGAGTTCCCAGGTCCTGCTGGACTGTGGAACAGGCAGCTTTTGATCCCCCCCCATTTCTGACTGGCTGGTTCCATCAGCTCTGATCACCACTGCTCTACAGCGAGGCTCCCTTTTCAGAAGGGCAGAAGCTAAATATTTATTGGTCTTTCCTCACTTCATGTTGCTAAAAGTTTGATCTTTATTGCAGGGGAAGGGTGGTCACCGCGCACCTTCAGGGTTGTCTTTATCAGGGAAGGATGGGCATTTAATTTAACAGTCTCCATGTTTGTGGCTGGCAACTCCTTATCTCGGAAAAAGCAACTCAAGCCTGATTCCTACCATCAGTTTCTTCCTAGATCTTGGCATTGTAAACACAGCAGAATATGCTGAGAAGCTGACAGCACCCGGAAGAGCTCTGTCTGGGAGTGCCGTGATGCCTGAGGTGTCTGGGTCCTAGGAAACTTTTGGGGGCTACAGAGCACACTCTGCTCTGCCCCAGCAGAATTAGATATGGAGAATGATCTGAAAAGCTACACTTGTTTTTCGCTTCTGGGGTCATTGCTGGTTGGTTAGGGAGTCAGGGGTGCCTAAGCAGGTGGAGGAGAGCAAGGGTGTGAACACAAAGATTCTGGGCCTTGTGGGAGCTTTCTCTGTCTTTGTCTCCATCTCTCCGTGTCTCTGTCTCTGTCTCTCTCTCTCTCCCCTTCCCCCCCCCTCTCTCTCTCTCTCTCTCTCTGTGTGTATGTGTGTGTGTGTCTTCGTGCCTCTCTGGCTCACTGTAATGAGGTTTGATGGACTCATAAGTTGGTGCAAGGAGGGAACATACTGGATCAGATCTTGAGTCTGGGTCTGAGAAACCAGGTCAGGACAGTGCTGAGGGAGGTGCTTGCAGGTAGAGTTCTACGTGAAGAACACCTCAAGGTCTGTGAGGCCATATTGACCCTCATGCTTATTCTCCTGTGGCTCTTTGTGCTCACTGTGAGACTGTCTTGGGCTCCATATTTCCCAGGATCCAGTTTCAGGTGCCGGAAAATGCCCTCCTTTTCTTTGGATGCACTCAGGATTTGATGGGTGTGCAGGATATCATTGTCTGTCAGAGCCCACCCTAGACTGTCTCCCTTCAGCAGAGAGCCTGTCAGCCTCTGCCCTACCCAGGAGTCTGCTATTCCCTTGCTGCACTGGCTGTCCCCTGCCTCATCTCAGGGCCCAGTGACTGTGACACTTATATACATGGAAGATTCTGCTTTTGTCTAGTAAAAACAACCACCTGAATTAGACAATATGCCACCTCTCAAACAAAACCTCTCACGCCATCAAAACCCTGGTCTCCAGTTCTGGATTCCGCATCTCCTCCCATCCCGGTGACATCCTGTTAGCTCTCAGTGTCCTTCCTCTCCTGAAGCACAGGCACTAGTGGGTTCCAGGGTCATATTTGAGAGGCTATAATTATGTCTAATCACTTAGCATGTTGGGGCTCTGATCTTGCACAGAGTGGAACCTGTGTTCAGATCCCCCTGTTTTGGGAATTGGTTTTAGCTATGTGAACTGTGCAGATAACAGGTAAGCCCTCTTCCCGGTGTCATCTGCAATTTTCTCCAGCATCTAATACTACAGATTAATTAGATTCCTGAGCTCACGGACATATCCCACCTGTTTCAGAATGGCTGTGGCTGGGCTGACAGCTAGTATGTTCAGGAGCATATCACAGTACTCCTTGGAGGATAGAAGCAATTTATTCCAAATTTAAGGTCTCATATAATGTAGTCCAAATTTAAGGCCTCATGGCCCCTGACCATGGCATGTGTGAGGTGTGGCAGGTGTGCTTGAATCCCCTAGGATTTTCCTCTCTATTTTTTTTGGCAGATGGTTATACAATCATCTATGACCATAACATCATTTAGCCATCTTTGCATTTATTATATTTTTTTCTCACCTAATCGACAGGGCATTTTGTTGGAAAATGGCCACATAGATTGTCCTTAATCATAAAGCTGTTTGGTTTAAAAAGTGAGCCAACTTGAGCTGTATCAGGGCATCAGCGGGCACGGGAATCCAATCACAGGCAACAGGAGTAGCGGTGGGAGAGTGCGCCTGTCACTGGCGCCAGCGTTACATAGGGCAAGCTGGTCACAGACAGGCATGGGGCTGAGGGGGTGACAAGTCCCACATTTGAAAGGCCAAAAAGGGCTGAGAACATCAGGAAAGTCCTTCGAGGTGCAGGTGGGGCCCCGATTCTGCTTCAGGTCACATTAAGAAAGCCTTTGTATACATTCTCCTTAAATTCCAAAGGGTTCTAAGAGCGACTGGGCTAGGAGACACCTTCAGTGATTAAATGGAGATTTGTCCTGAACATGAAATGGGGAGCACGGTGCTTTCCTGCCCCATCTCACCACATTCATTAGTGATTGTGTGTCTTCAGGGGAGCGGAGCCCTGGGCTGTGATTGTGTGTCTGAGGGGAGCGGGGTCCTGGGCTGTGACTGTGTGTCTGCAGGGCAGTGGGGCCCTGGGCTGTGATTGTGTGTCTGAGGGGAGTGGGGTCCTGGGCTGTGACTGTGTGTCTGCAGGGCAGTGGGGCCCTGGGCTGTGATTGTGTGTCTGAGGGGAGTGGGGTCCTGGGCTGTGACTGTGTGTCTGCAGGGCAGTGGGGCCCTGGGCTGCTTGGAGCAGGGGTGCTGTGTTCGGAGTTGCTGTTCCTGCCCTGTGGAGAGCAGTTAGAGGAGAAGGCTCCAGGCCATTTAGAGACTGAAGTGACTTTCCCTCACCCTGCTGAGGAGCAATGCTCTGCAACTTTTGACATCCTAACCCTAACTTCATACCCATGTTCTTGCCAGGGCCATGGTCCCCACACTACTGTGCACTTACCAGCTAGCTGGACATCACTGGAGGTGACATCTTCTAATCAGGCTGGCTTCACCATGCTGGCTGGGTCTGAGTAGCCCTTCTCAGTCATCTTTCCCCTTATGTTTCCATTACTAAGGCTGCACTTGACTAGGAAAGACCTGCCTACACCTACCCTTCCCTCCAAACTAAGGATCTGCCCCACCTCAATATGGGCAGGGGTGAATGGGGGTTTTCATTCCTCAGGTGGCAGACAGAAAAGATGGGGACTTCTGGACCCAATGAATTGAACTCCAAGAGCCTTAGGTCACAATATTTGGGGTACCCAGATGTCCTGCTACCAGAGGATAACAGTAAACCCTCAGCTCCAATTCTCCCCAACATCTCACCATTTTAAGACCCACCCATGGCATCAGCTGGCCAAGGTATGGGGACGCTATGGCAACAGAAGTCAGCCCGGGATCCCTGAATCCACTTTGTGCCCAGCATTGCTTGCCTTCTCCCACAGGCCTCCACCTTACAGACTACTCATTCCCACAGGCTGATCCACAGTGCTGCCGTGGGACTGTCAAGCAGGTGGGGGCTCCAGGCTGTTAACTGGAAGATCAGGGAATGAGCGAGATGTTTGCAAAATCACCGACTGCATCAGTTTCTTAGCAACCGCTATTAGAGGGCTCCTTGGTAGTTAAAAAAAGATCTGCTCTCTTGAAAATGGAGCTGTGGATGGTGGAGCCAGCTCTCCTCCATGCCTCTGCTCTGTGCAATGGAGGAAACACCCAGGAAAACAGCAAAATGGTCCTAACCCCTCTCCTGAGAACCAAGGGGCCAGACGCCACCAAGTCACTGCTGCTGTTCACGATGAGGAGACTGGGCTTGCCACACAGCAGCCCTTACTGGACTGAGGTTCCTCCCTGTGTCCCCACGATTCTTCACAATGAGTGTGAAATAACTTTCCTTCCCTTTTATCTTGGTGCACACTGTATGTCATGTGGGGCTGCATAGCTGTCCTGTCGGGACAAGAAACTACCTTCGTGTGGGCTATTTCTGCAGGCGTCAACTCTGCCCTGTCTGTGTATTGTGTACTTTGTCTCCTAACTAGAAATCTGGATTTGTCCCTCCCGGGATCTGAGGGACACACAAGGCCTTCAGGATGGCAACCCAGCACCATGTGGGCGCTCTGGTGCCTGCCCCTCACTGCAGTGTGCCACAGTGTGACCGTGGTGGATACATTGGTGCCTGTCCCTCACTGTAATGTATCACAGTTTGACAGTGGTGTCTACATGGTCCCAGGACTGTTCCTTTTATTATTTAGCTGGAATAGAAGGGATTTTGAGACTATTGCCCAACAGAAAAAAAGGGGTTGCTGGTATTGAATGTCTCCTGTAGACATGCCCTATCCTGTCTTGTGGGCTGGGGCCTGAGGGGAAGAGCTCTGTTTACCATCTGCTACCCCTACCTCAGTTCTCCGTTTCTTCATCTGTATGAGGCAGCTGGAGACACCTGCCTCCTGACTTATCTGGACAAAACCAGGTTATACATGGGGATGACTCTGCAGAGTCAGGCCCCACAGGTACTCACCATAGGGGCTAATCTCCATTCCACCTTTCATGATGCATCTTAGGTGACCTGGATAGCAGGCTAGTTTCTACATGGGTTTCCACATGGGCTGTAGCTTCCTAGTCTGAATGAAGACCCAGCCTGACATTTTCCATCCTATGAGAAACACTTCCCTTGGAGAACATGGGCCTCTTTTGGTGAGGTTAGTCATGGTGTGGCCATGCCCATGGCAGATAATACTGGGAGCAAACAGCACAAAATACCCATCTCCATCTAGCCTTGCTGTCCACACCCCATCGCTAACTCTGCCATGTCTATAATGCCTCCAGGAGGGGGCAGAAGGTAGACTCTTGTCTCATGAGGCCTTTGTCTTCTGGGGAGTGGGTGGGTGAGTTTCAGCTCTGAGTATTCTAAGCCACAATGCTTTTGGGATGGGAAATTTTCTTACAATGGACTTCCATGTTTTGACAGCTTAATGGGCTAGCAATTGGGTTGGAAACTAGAAATAAAGTTGGCTTGCCCTGGGTGCATAGCAATGCGCTCTGGCTTCTAACACAGCCCCTGGAATTCCCAGTCTGGTCGTCCCACCTGGGACCCGAGGCGTCTGCCATCTGCTCTGTACACACAGCTTTGGAACCCTGCTTTTGAATTGAATGGATTCCACCCTCAAGAGGAGGGATTCAGAGGAAAAAAGATATTGATGGAAATCCCCCAGCCGCAGCTTCCTTAACATGTAATCAAGTTACTGTTCATATTTCCAAATAAAGTTGAGCAGCTGAACTAGAAGATCTCACCTGGGAGTGGGACGTAAATTTAAACACTGCCTGCCTCTTAGTATTAGGGATTTTTAGACTTTCAAATAACCAAGCTCAGGGAAATTGGTTTGGACAGGTGCTCTGGCTATGTCTCTCTCTGTGGCACCGTTAATTGCCAGCTTGGATGGTTGTGCCAATCATGCCAAGTTCCTATCCAGTGGTTCATGATTTGCACACATTTAAGAGAAGGTCAGAGCTGTCTGAGCCACCCAGAGGGGCTCTGGACAGCAGTTCATGGACACATGGCAGCACCACACCTCGGGAGAGGACAGCTCACTCACTGGTGGGCAACTAGCCTTGAGAAACTACCTGTGGGCAGGTGGGGTGGGGTGGGGTATACAAGCAGGAGTGTGGCTAATGACACGAAAGAAGGTTGTTTGGCCGTCCAGAGCCATCAAGTCAGACCACAACAGTGATGGTGGCTATGGATACATCTCATTTCTGCCAACTGCCCACTGCCCAGAGCCAGGCCCTTGACACAGAATTAGGAGGAAATGTCTCTGAGCAGGTGTCACCTGTGAATGTTCTACAAAGGATGACAATGACAATGACAGGGAGAAGTGTCCCTTGCTCCCACAAAGGTCACCTGATGGACTGTGGTGGTTGCAAAGCAGAGTCCCAGTGGTGAGGAAAGCTGAATTGTTTGGGGTCTTCCTCCAGCCACAGACTTTAATCCTAGCCTGCCCTGGGGTGGTGTCTCTGCTGCTCTGTGCAGCCCTCTGTGTGAGCAATGAAAGTTCTTTGGTTTGACTTTGGTGTCTCCAAGTCCAGTTCTGTCCCTGGAGCTGTGTGACCTGGAGTGAGAACCCTGGGCTCTCTGAGCTGCTGTCTCCCTGAGAACAACATGGCCAGTGAGTACTGCCTTTTGCCAGGCTGCAGCTGGGCTTAACCAGGAAGGGAGGGTTTCATGCCCATAGCAAAGCACACTGTGTGGATATTGGCCGTTAGGAGCACCCCGACTTACAAGAGATGAGGGAGGTTAAGCATCCTTGAAACAGGCAGGGACCAGATGGAGCTATGTGCTGACTAACAGGATTTTGAGGGGACAGAGATTTCTCCCTGGAGATGGTGGGCAGCAGCAGAGGGACACCAACTGTCTAGGTCTGAACCGGCTTATGAATGTTACCTTACTCGGCAGAAGGGTTCACAACTGTGGCCAGTTAAGGACCTCAATGTGAGGAGGCTACTCTGGGTCACCAAGGGGGTTCCAGAAGCCATCACAGGCTCCTTCTGTAAGGAGAAAGAGATTTAGGTGGAGGAACAATCCTCAAGGTGATGGTGTGGAAAGTGCTTGGGTGACGCTGAGCTATGGGCCTGGGGAGGGAGGCCGGGGCTGAGAGGGAGGCTGCAGGTGTTTCTGAGAACTGGGGAAAATAGGAAAATGGCAGCCTCTTGAATCCTCCTGAGGGATCTGGTCCGCCAGAGCCTTCGCTCTGACCCATCAGCCTGACTGAAGACTTCTGAGAGAACTTCAGAGAGTAAGTGTGAGCAGGAAGCATGGACAGAGTGAAGGGAAGCAACGAAGGAGGCTGGCTGCAGAACCTGTGAGCCTTAAAGGGCCCTGTCTACTCTGCACACTGCCAAGGGCGATCCAGGCTCGCTGTGGCTGGAGGAGGACAAGACTCAATGCTCACCCCCACTCCAGGCTCAGGCTCTATGTCCCCAGTGCAGCAAATGCTCGCATGAGTGAATCAGTTACTTGTTTCATTTCGGTGATACAATACCCAGCTAAAGGGAAGAGGAGTTTACTTTGACTCATGTTTTTTTGGGGGGGTGGGTGGGTGGGGGGAACTTCAGTCCTTCACAGCAGGGAAGACAGGGTAGGACAGCCCCAACCACAGTAGAGGGTTAGAACACGGAGAGAATGGCTCCAGAGGTGGCACCACGCCCCAAGCAACCCACCAGAGCCAGCAGGCTCCGCCTCCTAAAGGCTCCACAGTCCCAAATAGTGCCACAAGCCAGTGAACAAGTGCTGCAATCGTGAGTCTGTGGAAGACTCTTTGGATTCCAACCATAACGGGGTATGTGTGACCCACAGAGGGCCACTCAGCTAACTAGAGACACTGGGTGGGTTTCCAGGTTAAAGCTGTACCTGAAGAATGTTCTGGGGACTGGGGGTGTGGCTCCCTTGACAGTGTGCCTGGCTAGCTTGTATGACGCCCTGGGATTCATCCCCAGCGGAGCATAAACTGGGTATGGTGGCACACACCTGTAAACCTAGTGCACTCTGGAGGCAGAGGCAGGAGATCAGGAGTTAAAGGCCATCCTTGCTCCATGGTGAGGTGGAAGCCAGCCTGGGCTGTATGACACCCTGTGTCAGAAACAGCACATGTTTCCCTAAGTGTCACCCTTTGAGAAGCCCGGTCCATGTTTCAGCAGACAGAGGTGCTAGAGGGCGTATGATGTGAGCCCGAAGAGAGACTTTGGCACCCGAATCCACATTGGAAGGAGAGAACTGGCTTTGTAAGGTCCTCCTGTGACCTCCCCATGCATACTGCAGTACCCCTGTGGTGGATGTGTGCACCTATACAGCACTAGGAAAGTTTAAAACAGGGAAGCCTTCAGGGAATGGAGACCAGAGGATATGGATGACTTGCTGCTTTCCGCTGCATTCACAGCTGTCCATGGAGTTAAGAATCACCATCTAGGGGCTGGGTAGGCTACTCAGCTGGAGACATTGTTACCATGCCAATAGGAGGACCAAAGTTCAACACCAAGAACCCTTGTAAACATCTGGGTGTGACAGCAGATGCCCATAACCCCAGTGCTATCTATGTGTGTGTCAGGGGCAGGGTGGAGACAGGAGCATCCCTGGGCCTCACTGGCTAGCCATCCTAGCCAGACTGGTGAGCTCCTGGTTCATTGGGAGACCCTGCCTCAAAACATACAGTAAGGAGTGAATGGAGGGTGTGCCTGGCTTCATTCAACCTGTAGCCTCCACCCACACATGCTCACATGTGCACACACATGAACACACACACACACACACACACACACACACACACACACACACACACACACACACATAAAACCACTGTCTATCCCATGAAATGAATATAGCGTCCTTTTCCTTTCTAGAGCACGCGCACACACACGCATGCACGCACGCACGCACGCACGCACGCACGCACGCACGCACACACACACACGCCAGCCAGCTGTAGGCACCTCCTCACCAACTCATCCAATTTCCAGCTGTTTAAATATAAGTTCCTGATAGATGGAACAGGATAGTGTATTTAAGCTATTCAAATATTATCTGATTATTTAGAAACATTTATAGTGGCTAATTGTAAGTAACAGTTGATCAGAAATGTAACAGCTATAAAATTAATCCCTAATAACCACAGCTCTGACAAGTGGCTGATATTTATTTAACATATATTAAAAGCTTTTTAAATTTGCATTAAGAGAGCTCGGAGCTTAGTGAGATCCCTGGGGACATTGACTGCGATAAAGTAGCTATCACCCCTGGCCCTCTGCTGCAGAATGAGGCCAGGTCAGTCGAGGCTAATTTTTATTGACTACAGCTTTGAAAAGAAGCATTGAGCAAGTTAATGAGAAAGAGAGGGAGAGAAGCAGGGAGAGATACAGAGCGGGCGGCATTGTGGACTCGCTGGTCTCTCTGCCGGTGTGTGTGACTGCTAGAGAAGACCACTGCCCTCCTCTTCCGAAGGAGGAGGAAGTAGTTTATCCACAGCCCTTGGCACCTGGAATACTCAGAGCCTCTGTCCAAAACGCTAATGCTCATGAGTACCAGCCTTCCAGTGAGGGGCCTGGGCAGGGTGGCATTTGTCCTGTGGCCTCCATGCCGAGCTCCACGCCAGCATCTTCCTCCCAAGGAATCCATACACACTGGTCTGTGGGCGCTCACATGGCTGTGGAATTGTGTGGAAGTAGCTGACAAAGGAGCAGGTAGGTTTGCACAAGCCAAAGATCCAAGCATGGCCAAATGAGCAGCTGCTGTCTGTGGTGAGAAGTGTTGAGAACCCGTGGGGAGAGACTGAGGCACAGGAGCAGTGTGGTGCTTAATCTTCATGGTCACCCTGGATTTGGAATCACTCAGGAGACACACCCCTGGGAGTGTCTGTGAGGGGATTTTCAGAGAGGATGATTGGCACCATCCCATCGGCTGGGGTTAGAAGCGAGGGAAGCACCAGCCTGCTATGCTCTCTCGGCCCCAACTGTGGATGCAAAGCTACCAGTGCTTCAAGCTCCTGCTACCATGACTTCCCTGATGGGGGATGTCCTTCTGTATATTATGTTTACCTTATTGGCTGATGATTAAAACACTGATTGGCCAATAGCCAGGCAGGAAGCAAAAGCGGGGTGACCAGAGGAGGAGAATTCTGGGGAGAGAAGGCAAAGAAGGGACACCATGTAGAGACCGGGAAGATAGGACTCACCAGGCGTTCTCTGGTAAGATAAAGTCACGTAGAAATATAGATTAGTAGTTATGGGTTAATAATTAAGACAGAGCTAGCCAATAAGAAGCCCTAGCCATCGGCCAACAGCTTTATAATTAACATAGTGTCCCTGTGTTTATTTGGGGCAAAGCGACTGTGGGACCAGGCGGGACAGAATCTTGCACCTACTACGTTCCCCACCACGTACCCTCAAAACTGTGAGCCAGAAGGAACTCTTCTGCTCTCCAGCTGCTTACTGTCAGCTATTTGGCCACAACAAGAGATGACACTGTCACATACCAAGCCGTGTAGGATGAATGCGCAGCAGGAGCAGAGCCCATCCCCCGCCCTCCACAACTGCTCCTCGTTTCAGCCATGATGAGATGGCCCAACATGTACAGCCCTACAGCTGGACTGCTGCCTCAGAGTAAGGCTGCTCGACCTCAGATCCGTAGGGTGAGATGCTTGGTAACCTACACCCTGGGCCAGGTTTGTGATGGCTCCTCATAGCCACACACTTGACTCTGTTTGGATGCTGGGCATGCCTGTGGGGGTGGGATTTTATGGATCACAGCATTTGAATGTGGGAAGACCCACATTAACCCTGGGTGGCATCTCTGGTGATGGCCAGGATAAAAGGACATGGAAGATGGAAACTTTGCTGTTGGCCGGCTTGGCCTCCAATCTCGGTAGCAAGGCTGGCCATCTACCCTGCCTCTGCAGCATTCCCCTGCTGACACATGAACCTATGTGGCCCAGCCTCCTCTGTCATCAGCCTGTAAAGAACAGCCTATACCCTCGGTCCCCCACAGGACTTGCTGGGCTCCTTCTTGGCCACCTAGAGGCAGAGTGGCTGATACCTGTCACATCTAGTTGAGGGTATCTTTTCAAGTCACAGTCTGTCATCAGTGGCCTCTTGTCTACTCAAAATGTGAAGGATGTCATGATGCCTCTGAAGCAGGCTTTGGAGTAAAGACTTCTCGTTACAGTGATGTCCTGTGATGTCCCCCAGGCCCTCCCAGAGCTTGAGACCCGAAACTCCTTGATAGAGATATAAGTCTCAGTACCCCGACTGTCTCAGGACAGCCACTAAGATATGAGGTCATCTAGAACTTAGTCATTATCACATCCGTAGAGACCCACCTGTAGGGAGGGATCTCTATGAACCCGTGGTGCTGACCACTCCCATTTGGGTGTGGCCGAAGGTGTGTGAGGGGTGTGTGGGATAAAGAATGGAGGAGAGGGGCACTCGTCCTCTCACTGGGCTCTGGTCTGGTCTCACAGAGCTGCTGAGACTAACCTGTGTCATCCCTCATGTAAGTGATTTCCCCTTAATAAATTAACCATCTATGTCCATGGTTAATGTGTATGGTTATTTTCCTCTACACCTACCATTCTCCTTCCCTTGTCTGAGTGACCCATCCACAGTAGCACGAACCCAATTGCTCAGCATCCTGACCACATCTGGACTCCACCCTAGAGCTGGTCCAGAGCTGTGAGGCTCTTAAGCTGCTGCCTTACCTAAACACACCCACTTGAGCCAGCAGCTCAGTAATGGCTTTAAATCGCTGACAGTAAATTGATGATGGAAATCTAAAATATTAATGTATTCTAATTGAATATTCTACAATAAATTACCTGAGCACTTGCAGCCATTTGATTTTACTGTCATTTCATAAGGAGCTTTCTGCTGTATCAATATAACCACTAAGGCAGCCAGGAGAGGGAACATTTTCTGCTCAGACAAGGGACAGTGCATACAAAAGCCCACTCCATCCTTTCACATGGCTGATTAAATCACGGCTGAGGTGGGGGACCCTGTGGCTTCAGCCAGGACAGCAGAACCTGGACACTGTGAAAATTACAGGGATGTGTGTGGGGGTGTCCGGCCTTGTCTGCTGGGGTGCTCTTGCAGAATTACTTTCCCCTCCTCACCATGAGGTTAGGAAGGGACTCCTACCTGTGTCAGGGGACATCGTGTGAAAGGGGACACATTGTGCGAATGTCAGTTTCCCCAGGGAGTGTGCTTCCTTCAGGACTGAGCTGAGTCCCTGGGGATTGCAATTTCAGCCATTCTTGCAGTGGGTCCCTCCTGCTGAGTGACAGTTACAGCATGTGTTCAGCTCTACAAGAGAAAACTCAGCAGAAGCAGATTCCTGGCATATTCCTTCTCAGAGGTCCAGGCTGCAGGTTCTGCCTGGGGGAAGAGACGTATCATACATTCCCATCTGGACAGACAGATGTGTGGTTTCATGTTCCACCCTTGCCTGACTTCCTCTAGAGCAGTGGTTCTCAACCTTGCTAACGCTGCCACCCTTTACCACAGTTCCTCATGTTGTGGTGACCCCCAACCATAAAATTATTTTCGTTGCTACTTCTTAACTGTAATTTTGTGAGTGTTATGGATGGTAATGTAGATATCTGATATGCAGGCTATCCTATATGTGACTCCTGCAGGTTGCAACCCATAGGTTGAGAACCATTGCTCCAGAGACTCCTGCAACGGGGAGGGCTGTAGCAAGCCTTTGGTGCAGGATGGGAGAGGCCACATGAACACACTCCTCCCCAGGGCTGCTTTCTCCCTCCAAAGGTCTCCAATAGTTTCTATTTCTAAGGGACACTCTCAAGTGAATTTTCCTAGTTTATCATCTGCAGGAGTGTTAGCATGTTAGTTATATTTCTCCTTGTGACCAGATGCCTGACAGAAGCAACATAGAGAAGGATTTATTTTGGCTCGTGGTGTGAGAGGTACAGTCCGTCGTGGCATGGATGGCGTGGTGACAGGAACACAGGATGCTTGTGCACCTCCCAGCAGACTAAGGGTCAAGAGAAGGCGAATGTCAGCGCCATATCTTTTTCTCTTTTTTTATTCAGGTCAGTATCCCAGCCTGTGGGTGGTTCTGCCCTCCTCAGCTGAACCTCTCTGCAAACACCCTCACAGACAACCTCATAGGGCCCTGAGTGTTTTTAAGTCTAATTAAGTTGACAGTGGAGGTTAACTGGCAGGAGCCCATCCCGTATCAACTTGACACACAAACACATGACTTTAAGCCACAACAGCTAGTGAGACAGCATGATTTGACCAGGATCCAGAGAGCTCCTCAGATGACCACCATCACGTTCTCCATCTTTACCTGACACTCTACCTTATGACCATGGCCTGATCACAGAGGTGGGCGGGCCTGGCATCCTATAACTAACCATCTGGTCACCCCGTAAGTCCTCAGTGACATCTGCCCTGTCTGCAGTGGTGGGTCTGAGGGGGTCCCATCCCTTTAGGAACTTAAGCTCTGCTGGGTCCTGAGAGGTGGGGCATCTCAGGGGACAGGGAGTGGCCAGCAGGGTGGTAGCCACTCAGTGGGAACATCCCACCCCCACCTCAGGCTAAATGAAGAGCTGGCTTGTTGGTAACCAAGGAAATACATGAGAGGCCACTTGACACCCCGTATGGCTGGAGTTGGATGAGCCAAAACTTTAGTGACTTTGGCAATGAGTTTCCCGAGGACATGAAATTGAAAGGGGCCTGAGAGAGAACAGACGGAAAGAAGAGGCTGTAGGTAGACTGACACACTCAGGATGGCTGACTTCCTGCTTCTGCTTGTTCAAGACAAAGACTTGGTGGGCTTTTTCCTGCTGGAGGGAACTATTCAGTGGGCTTTCAAACCTCCTATGGTGGGCTCCTGTGACGAGAGCCAATGAGTTTTCCTTTCTTTGTCTAGATGAGCCAGTCCTCTGCTGTAGGTAAACAGCCAGTACTGGATGTAAAAGGGAACTCACCCTAAACTCGTAAAAGTTTGTCTCTGCTAGACAAACTCACACACCATCTTTGGGTCTCGTTCCATTTTGGGGAGTCTCTTCGTGTGCTTTGCTCATGCTTGTATTAGTGCACTCCCTCCCTCCCTCCCTCCCTCCCTCCCTCCCTCCCTCCTTCCCTCCCTCCCTCCCTCCATCCTTCCCTCCTCTCTCTGGCCCCTACCATGCTGTTTTGGCCTTAAAAATCTATCTATCTATCTATCTATCTATCTATCTATCTATCTATCTATCTATCTATCTATCTATCTATCTATCTTTCTCTAATCTATCTATATCTAATCTATCATCTATCTATCTATCTATCATCTATCTATCTCTAATCTATCTATCTATATCTAATCTAATCCATCTATCTATCTATCTATCTATCTATCCATCTATCTATCCATCTCTGTTTGCACAGGTGAGTTTATGTGTGCCATGTGCATGCAGGAGCCTGCAGAGGCAGGAAGAGGGCATCAGATCCCACTGGGCTGGAGCTGTGGGTGATTGTGAGATCCTCCATGTGGATGCTGGGGACAGACTCTGGGCCCTCTGCAAGAGCAGCTGGTGTCCATCACTGAGCTGTCTTTCCAGTTCCCCTCCTGCCTTTTTATTCTTTAAATTGGCACATCTGCGGATGCACGCACACATGTATGTCCACACATGTGGACATTATACATATGAAAAAGGAGAAGAAAATGCTCAGCTTCCATCTGGTTAAGCGACCTGTGGCTGTCATCATTGGATCAGGTGGCCTCTGTGAACTTGCATCACTGTTGCCTGTGACCTAGAGTCTGACACTGCCTTCGTCACCTTCTGCTGGGCACCGACTCTTCACAGAGTGGCTTTTGTGGCCGCTTCCTCTAGTCTCCTCTGCAGCTATTTTTAGGGCCTACTTTCTAGCAGGGGCCCCCCAGACTGTTTCGCATGGTTTCTTGTCTCCTCAAATATCAATTTCCAGAATTAAACTACTTGTCCCCAAGAACACCACTTCCCTCCTCCTGTCCCCAGTCAATTCCTGCTGCAGTAGTGGACAACCTCTCCCGTTAACAAATTCTGAATTTTTATTAGACTCAGCTGTGGAATAGAACTCTTTCTACAAGCCCTGTTTTATCCTCCCCTGGATCTTGCCAGCAGTCAAACTTCATGAGCACATTAGAGCAGCGAGCAGCTTTCCAGACCTGTGCTGACATCCTGTTAGGCGCCGTCAGCACCGCCAGAGACACGGAACCCAATTGGGAGGGACAAGAAGAAAGCTGATGGCTGCTGCTTTTGGATCAGCACGGAAGGGAGAATTCTCTGCTCTTCCCCTTGAATCTCCAAAAGGGGAAAGGGATGCCTCATACTGTCCAGGCCAGCCCTGGGATTCTGGGCTATGGACCACGCCCTGTCCCACAGTTCCTCTGGGAACCTTCCAGGTTGGCTCAGGGGCTGTCAGTTGTTGCCTCTGCTGTGCTAGTCACCCCCCCATTGCTGTAATGAATACCTGATAACTGACCCATAAAGATGCAAGGCTTACTTCAGCTCCTGGTCTCTGTCGTGACCAATGGATTCTGTGACTTTGGGCCTTGGTGACACAAAGTGTGGGTTGTTGGAGAGTGCTTACTTGAAGGCCACCTCTTGAATACCTCTCCCTGCCCTCTGTCTCCTAAAGAGCCCACTACCTCTCAGCAGAGCCAGACATGGAACCCAGCCACACACACACACACACACACACACTTCTCAACACACTCTGTTCTAAGCCACACATCCCCCATCTAAGGATAGAAGGTGGCTGGGACATATGGGTGATGTCTCTAAGGCCACTGACACCCTTCATGTACCTTAAACAGAGACTGTGGGCTAGCTCCACAGGGTGGGACCAGTGAGATCACGCCACACTTTGCCGTATGCCTGCACGGCTCAGCAGCCCAGTCGATGGGAGTTACACTCCACCATGGCCCCACAGGCTTTGCTGCTGACCTGTGTGGCTCGGCCCATGCTCCCCCATGGACTGGTGTGACTCAGCTCATACTGTGCACCTGCATGGCCCTGGCTCCTAGCTCCATTGTCTCACCAGGCTTTCCTGGTCACACAAGTGATCTGTCCCCTATGTGGTAAGAGTGAGCACTTGCAAAATGACACCATTCCTTCCAAGGAAGACGTCTGCAATTAACTGGGGTTTGGGAAGAACATTCTGCCTCTTCTTCCACCCACGTTTTCATTTAACATATTTTATCAGAATGAAATGCCTTAATGAGCACGGAACTAGCTAATCCCAGCTGAAGCTCTGAGTGTGCCAGCGCTGCTGTCCGCCCTGCAAGCTGCATTCATGCTCTTATGTGGGCTTCTGGAGCACTGCCCTGGAACACTGATAGGAAACTTGTGGGCTTCCTGCAGATAAAACACCACACAGTGGACCAGAGTCACGGTCTGCACCCTATTAGAGTCAGGAACAGAAAATGAGGGCACAATGCAATGTGGGTGTGTAAATGGAGTGACTTGCACACAGATACATGTAGTGGGCTGGTGTGCACACGTGTGTGTACAAGGTGGCTTTGTGTGTGCATGTGTAGATGTTTGAAATGGGCTGGTGTGGGTGGGTCACACATGTATGTATAAAGTGGGCTTGTGTGTGTGTGTTTACATATATATGTATATGTGTTTGAATTAGGCTTCTTATTGCATGTGTGTGTATATATGAAGTGGTTTGCTATGTGTTCACGTGTGTGTATGCAGGCATTTATGGGATGGGCTACTGTATATGTACATAGGTATATGAGGCAGGCTGCTGTGTACACAGCTGAACCAGGGTTTCTTTGTTCTCCTCACAGGTTAGGAACTCAGCTTGCAAGCCTCACAAGCCAGCACTGCCTAGCTGGCAGCTTCTGCTGCCTGTCGCTGTCTCCAGACACACTTCCCTGTGTCTATGCTACCAGGAGAGGAAAATGCCCTGGTCATGCAGCCATCCCCATAGGAAAGCCATGCACACACAGCACCTTCAGACATGCTGTGAGCTCAACTCTAACTGCCATGCCTTGAGAAGAAAGGTCTCCAGCTGTTAATGGACCAGTGCCTCGGCTGCTTAGAGAAAGAGGCCATTCCCTTAACTCCAACCCTGCCTGTCCATCCCTGATCACTGACACACCTGTGCAGATCTCAAGCAAGTGTCTTTTCCTCTAGGCTCAGCAGAGGACAGCTGACCCCTCACCCCTGGGGTGGTATATAGGTAGCCCTTTCTGGGGCATGGCTCTGCCCACAGGGGCATCCTGTTTTCTTGTTACATTTCCCCTGTCTGTCTATAGATAGGAGTGGAAGACAAAGACCAGGAATTTGGGAATACTGCAGTGCTCCTGAGCCTTCCACACTTCCTGTTCCTGAACACACCTTCTGGGTGTGAGCAGACCAGAGTCCTCAGCTCACCTCTGTGGCTCGCTCACTCACTCACTACCCAGGAGAGTGACATAATGCATACCTTCCTGGAGGCTGGGGGTGACTGACTGGGAGTTGTCGGTCGAGGTTCTGCTTGCTACTTAATTTCAAGAATTTGGTTTGATGGGCTCACAGCCACATCTCCTGTTCATCTGCTGCCTGGAGCCTGCTCCGTTCACACCTGTGTCCCAGAGAGCCTTTGAGATTTGTAGACTGGCCCATCTCAGAGAAGCAAGCCAGCTCTGAAAACTAGACTATTCTGGCAGAAGGCCCCTCCTTCTGCCCATTTGCATTTTCTTTTTGCACCTGATGACGCCCAGGAGGGTCTGCAGGGCCTGGGCGCATTTCTAAGACACACTGTTGTTCCATGGCCTAGGCTCACACGGAGGCTCCAGGGTGAATGCGTTTGGACTGTTTTCTCTGTGTTGCCAGCCACCACGTTCATAGCCACCTTCCGTGTGACACACGGTACAGTGTTGCAGACATGGCTGGATGGAAACTCTTCTCAGAACAAATTGATTTATATTAAACATGAAAGACTCGCAGCAAACCCTTCAGTAAAAGACAACAGGGTGGTCCCCAGATGCAGCCACCATCTGGGGAGGGCTGAGGCTTAGAATGGGGACCACAGCGCCACCTTCAGCATCTTCTTAGGAGCCATGGTGGACAGTGGGGCGGCCAACAGCCAGGAGCTGAGGTTCCAAAATGGGGTTTCCCTCCTCAACAGCCCCCTCCAGGCTCTGACTCACAGGCAGTTGCAGGAAGCCTCACACCCCCTGTGGTGAGAGTGTGCACAGAGGCAGGGGACAATGCCACCAAGTTTCCCTGGGTGTGTGCTGCATGCACCAATGCCAGGATTTCTACTATAAATCCCTGACACTCTTGTATAGACCAGGAACCTCCCTGAGTCAGACAGCGATGACCAAGAGATGGGGGACTCGCATGGTGTCTGCACACTAAACACACAACTCTGATCTACATGGAAAGGAACAAACAACAGAGCAGGCCTGAGAACTGGCACCTCTTTCTGCGTACTCCAGTCTCCTGTGACTCTTGCAATGCCCCCAAACCCGCAATTTCATAGGGCTTTCCCATGATTGTGCCCTGCATTTCACCGTATGACCGTCGCCACAGCTGTGTAAGTGCCCCACGGGGAAAGCACAGTCAGATCACAGACAGGTGTCAGAGGACACAACCTGAACCACACTGGCTTCCACAGACAGGACAGGAAGCTGCAAATAATCCCCAAGAGGAGCCGCTGCCACCTGACAGGCCTGTTGGCCTGGAGGAAGAGCATCCTCGCAAAGAGGCTTTGGCTCCACATTTTGCCACATTTTCTTTACTGGATAGTGCCTCCTATACCCCAGAACCTGTCCTGGTTCTGGGGTGTCCAGAGTAGTCTTAAGAACAGCCGAGACACACTCACCCTGACGAGCTGCTGGGGGAAGGGCCCTCGGGAGTTCTCAGGCACGTTGATGGGTGGGATGACCCAGTCACGCTTCTGCCTCCTCAGCCCGCTGGAGCTCTGATGTTGGGGCCACGGCAGCAGTGTGTCCTTCGGGGACTGAGAGGGGTCCAGGGCCACTGCCTTTCCTTTCTGAGGAGGAAGAGTGAGAGATGTCAGGCTAGGTTCCTGTTAGGAATATCTGTGTTCACCCCTATTGTTATGGAAAAGTGGGGGACACCAGGGAAGGGACAAAGGTCTTGTGTTGTGTTGTGGAATTAGAAGTAGAAACCACCAAAAGGAGTCCATATAGCTCCTTAATGGACTATAGCTAAGGGGTTTCTTTTATTTTCAAATTCTTTTGGTGCTTGGGATGGAACCCACAGCTTTGTGCTAAGCAACAGGATTCAAAAGAATATCACAAAGGGTTGCTAGCCCCTATATAAAGAGCTTTGGTAAACTAATAATTTCTTTCATAATGAGAAAACAACATGCATAGATAGCTCATACCACAATAGGTGCTGGACATCCATTAACATGTGGATATCTTCTATGAATCAAAAATGCGAATTAAAGTGATAATACGCCCTTTCACCTGTCAAACTGACAAGATGAAGCAAAGTCCATCTCCAGCATGGATTCAGACATTTGCCAGTGGTGGGGATGGCTGAGGCTGTAGGTTTTGTGTGACAGACTGAGCACTGAGTGGGTTAAACACTTCCTGTCATGACTTCCACTATGTCATTGGCATAGTGGAGTCCCCTTTTGCTGAGCTCCAGGTATGGGTGAAGTCATGGACACCCTGGGCACATACTCTGTGCATTAGCACCCCCATGGACAGCCAGACGGCCTCAGAGCCACTCTTGTGGACAGACAGACAGCCCGAGTATCCACCCTGTGGATGGACACCTTCACATGTTGTAGTCCCAGCTGATTTGGAACTCTGTTGAACTTACAGCCGTGCTCCTGCCTCAGCCTCGCAAGTGCCAGCTCTCACTTTTGGAGCCCTGAATGCTGTGGAGTGGCATCCCCTCTGCCTGCGTTTGATGGGGTATGCAGGGGGTGGAGGAGATGCACATTCCCACGGAAGAGGGGACGTGGGGCTTGTCTCCCTGCTCCAGGTTGTGTTTTAAACCCGCTGGGAGCTGGAGAGGACAGGGCTTGAGTTTCAGGCTGACCCCCCTCCTGCACCTATACAGTTAGGAGCTGGTTAGAAACATCCATTCTCAGACCCAGGCCTGGGCAGCTCTGGGATGGGCTGGATGTCTCTGTCTATTGAGTCCTTGGGTGAAGGACATTGTTGGTTTTCAGATACATGTGTTCATGGCTGTTAATAAGTTTTCAGGCAATTGCACTGGCCTGCCCTTGGAGTCCTGACAGGATACGTCCTCAGCTGCAGCCACCAAGAGCACCACCTGTGCACATTCACTATGTTCCCCTTAAAAAGGGCCTTGCCCCCTCCCCCCCCGTCTCTCTCTCTCTCTCTCTCTCTCTCTCTCTCTCTCTCTCTCTCTCTCTCTCTCTCTCTCCTGCTGCTTCTGTCCCCAAGCTCTGTCTCTGGCATCTTTCGCTCTCAGGCTGCTTTTAAAAATTACAACAATGGCAAGATTAGGATGGATGACTGGCTGCTGCTGCTTTATGGTTTCAGGAGCCAGGCCACGGGTGGTCGGGCTTCTGGAGGCCTGCGGGGATTCTGCCGAGCTGCATGGAGAGGAGAAGTCAATGGGTCAGAAGCAGGTTTAACTGGGACCACTCCCACAACCTTATGGAAGATGGACTCACTGCTCAGGAGACTCCAACACTGTGGTCATGAATGGGAGGGTGGACTTCCCGAAAAAGGAGCTGGTCCACCAGTGGCCAGGGTCAGCCTTAGGGAGACAGGGCAGGAGAGGGTGAGACATGAGTCCCTGGAGTGGGCGGGACACTCGGCACTTCCACAGGAGCTGTTGCTGGATGAGGAGGTAGCCACAAGCTAGCTGCTGGAAGGAATGGCTGCCATACTTCAGGGCCAACGAGCTGAGGAGACCTCTGTTGAGACTGCTGCCGAAGTCTCTGAAGCTCATCAGAGACCCCTCCTGTGGACTTCGGTGCACGACCACAGGTGGAAACGACTCAGGCACCAACTTGGCCACAGAGCCCATTCGCAGGGATAACCCCACGGGAGACCCCCACTCCACACCCACACGGGGAGACCTCCACTCCACACCCACACGGAGACCCCCGCTCCACCACCCACGGGAGACCTCCACTCCACCACCCACACGGAGACCCCCGCTCCACCGCCCACATGGGAGACCCCCACTCCACACCCACACGGGGAGACTCCCGCTCCACCGCCCACACGGAGACCCCCGCTCCACCGCCCCACACGGACCCCCGCTCCACCGCCCACACGGGAGACCCCCTCCACCGCCCGACGGAGACCCCCGCTCCACCGCCCGCACGGAGACCCCGCTCCACACCCACACGGGGAGACCCCCTCCACCGCCCGCACGGAGACCCCCGCTCCACCGCCCACATGGAGACCCCGCTCCACGCCCCACCCCCCGGCCGCACGGAGACCCCCGCTCCACCGCCCGCACGGAGACCCCCGCTCCACCGCCCACACGGAGACCCCCACACCGCCCGCACGGAGACCCCCGCTCCACCGCCCGCACGGAGACCCCCGCTCCACCGCCCGCACGGAGACCCCCGCTCCACCGCCCGCACGGAGACCTCCACTCGACGACAGCACTGAAGTTGCACCTGTCGTACTTCCTCCTCCTCTTCTTCTTCCTTCTCCTCTTCCTCCTCTTCTTCCTCTTTGTTTTCTTCCTTCTTCCTCTTCCTCTTCCTCCTTCCCTCATTTTAAGAGAGGAACTCACTCTGCACTTCCATCAAGCTTTGGACTTGTGATCTTCATGTGTCTGTCCCGGGAACATCTGGAACCACAGCCCTGTGACCACCGGACCTGCTAAACTGTTCTCATTCAGAGCACGTTTGCTGAGATGGCCAGACTCAAGCAGCTGGACCTCTCCCGGAGGACAGCCTCTGGGAGGGGGAATTCTGCTTGTCCTCAATGCTCCAGTGTGTGGGTGGCAGAGCCCATCAGGCCGCCGCACACAGAGGTGTCTCTTCCATAGTAGCTGCTGCTGCCGAGGCCTCTGATGTAGACTGGAAACTCCAGGAGCCTCTCACACACCCGCTTAAAAACCCGGCTTTATCTTCATTTGCTTAGGAAATGCTTGCACGGCGTTAATTTCCCCAGTGTTGTTTAAATAAATTGCACATATTTGCTTCTGTTTTAAAGCTGTGAGACAAATGTAATAACAAAATCTGGAGAAAGTCAATGCCAGACCTGCGCAGGCTTCTGCCTGGAAGAAGCACCCAGCGCTCTGGAAGAAAACCGTCGAAGGCAATTAGTGGCCAGCCTGGTGGGAAAGGCACGTTCTCCAAGACATATGAACATCCGGGCCTTTTCTGAATGTGAATGCGGAAATCTGCTTGTTCTGGATGATGCTTCCACTCCCCACCACCACCCCGCACATTCTCTCGAACCATGGACACCTGCCGATTCTCTTCTCTCTGTTTCTGCATGAGGGTGACTGGTGATGAGTAAGGGGAGGTGAGCTTTATCGTTGTCACTGAGCATTGCAGAATACATCCACACCTGTGTGACACTCTGCACGTGCATGCCCACCTGGCACACACACACACCTGCAAAACATCCACACCTGTGTGACACTCTGCACATGCATGCCCACCTGGCACACACACACACCTGCAATACATCCACACCTATGTGACACTCTGCATGAGCATGCCCACCTGGCACACACACACACACCTGCAAAACATCTATAGCTGTGTGACACTCTGCACGAGCATGCCCACCTGGCACACACACACACCTGCAAAACATCCACACCTGTGTGACACTCTGCACGAGCATGCCCACCTGGCACACACACACACCTGCAATACATCCACACCTGTGTGACACTCTGCACGTGCATGCCCACCTGGCACACACACACACCTGCAATACATCCACACCTATGTGACACTCTGCATGAGCATGCCCACCTGGCACACACACACACCTGCAATACATCTATAGCTGTGTGACACTCTGCACGTGCATGCCCACCTGGCACACACACCACACACACACACACACACACACACACACACACACACACACCTGCAATATATCCACACCTGTGTGACACTCTGCACGTGTATGTGCACCTGGAACACACACAGACAGGTGTGTGTTCATGTAGACATATGCCTGGACTCCTCTGTAGACTGCTCCTTGCCCAGTTTCTGCATTTCAGTGTCTTGAGTGTCTCTGGACATGCTGTCTAACAGTTTCTTCCTCACTCTCTTGCTCCTTCTCAGCTTGCCACAGCTTTCTTAAAGTAGCAGCTGCTGAACTGAAGTCTTGCTGACACTCAGTATGGCAGCAGTTTGATCATCAAACATACAGCTTCAAGAGGAAAGACTCACCTTGTACCTGTGGCTGAACCTTAGGTAACTGGAAGGTGAGTGGGTGATGGAAGAGGAGAATCTGACCAGAAGCATCCTAGGAGCTTGGGTCTGCTTTCCCCTAGAGCAGTTCTTAAACTTATGGGTGGCGACTCCCACAGGGGTCACACATGAGATATCCTACCTGTCAGATGTTTACATTATGGTTCATAACTATGGCAAAATCATGGTGGTGAAATAGCAATGAAATAATTTTATGGTAGGGAGTCACCTAATACATGAGGAACTGTATTAAAGGGTTACAGCCTCAGGAAGGCTGAGAACCACCGCCCTGGAGTCTTACAGCTAGCCCTGCCTTAGGGGGGTCTGTGAGGAGCTTACTGCAATCGAGACCTTCTCCCTGCTCCTTGATCCCAGGTTCTAAGACGCACTTGCTTAGTGGACCCTTGCTTCCTGGCCTTGGGCTGGTGAAGCAGTGTGTTGTGTAGGAGCCAGGCCAGGACCACATGTCTCCAAGGCACCAGCTATTCAGTCAGGCTCTGATAGTCCTAAATCTGTTTGGTTTCTCTTCCTTCTCCTCCCCTCCTCCCTCCCTCTTCTCTCTTTCCTCGAGCTAGGATCTCACGTAGCCCAGGCTGGCCTTGAACGTGGAAGTGCTGGGATCACAATTACTTCTCCACCGCACTTGTCTTTTCCTTTTTTTTTTAAAAATTTAATCTGAATTCTGGAGAATAACCTCAGGTCTTCACAAATGCAAGCAAAGTGTTTTAATGGTTAAGACACATCTTCTGCCTGGACACAGCCTTTTAAAGACAAATGTCACCCTGAGCTCTCAGGAGCTGGGCAATGGCGGGAGCCTCTGCTGGCATGTGCACCCCTGTTCTGCATATTGTGTGTATGTATGCCTGTGTGCATGTGTGTGTGTGTGTGTATGTGTGTGTGCCTGTGTGTGCTTGCATGTGCATGTGTGTGTGTGTGCTTGCATGTGCATGTGTGTGTGTGCCTGTGTGCATGTATGTGTGTGTGTGCTTGCATGTGTGTGTGTGTGTGTGTGTGTGTGTGTGCTTGCATGTGCATGCGTGTGTGTGTGTGTGCCTCTGTGGTGTGTGCTTGTGTGTGTGTGTGTGTGTGTGTGTGTGTATGTGTGTGCTTGCATGTGCATGCATGTGTGTGTGTGTGTGCTTGCATGTGCATGTGTGTGTGTGTGTGTGTGTGTGCCTGTGTCTGCTTGCATGTGCATGTGTGTGTGTGTGTGCCTGTGCCTGCCTGTGCCTGTGTGCGTGTGTGCGTGCATGTGTGTGTGTGTGTGTGTGCTTGCATATGCATGTGTGTGTGTGTGTGTGTGTGTGTGCCTGTGCGTGCGTGCGTGTGTGCGTGCGTGTGTGTGTGTGTGTGTGCGTGTGCTTGCATGTGCATGCGTGTGTGTGTGCCTGTGTGTGCTTGCATGCATGCATGTGTGTGTGTGTGTGTGTGTGTGTGCCTGTGCGTGCGTGCGTGTGTGCGTGCGTGTGTGTGTGTGTGTGTGCGTGTGCTTGCATGTGCATGCATGTGTGTGTGTGTGTGCTTGCATGTGCATGCGTGTGTGCGTGTGTGTGTGTGTGTGTGTGTGTGTGTGCTTGCATATGCATGCATGTGTGTGTGTGTGTGCCTGTGTGCATGTATGTGTGTGTGTGCTTGCGTGTGTGTGTGTGTGTGTGTGTGTGCTTGCATGTGCATGCATGTGTGTGTGTGTGTGTGTGCTTGCATATGCATGCATGTGTGTGTGTGTGTGTGCCTGTGTGTGCTTGCATGTGCATGCGTGTGTGTGTGTGTGTGTGTGTGTGTGTGTGTGCATGTGCATGTGTGTATGTGTGTGTGTGTGCATGTGTGTGTGTGTGTTGTGTGCGTGTGCGTGTGCGTGTGCGTGTGCGTGTGTGTGTGTGTGTGTGTGTGTGTGTGTGTGTGCGTGCTGGCATGTGCATGTGTGTGTGTGCCTGTGTACGTCTGTGTGTGTGTGTGTGTGTGTGTGTGTGTGTGTGTGTGTGTGTTACCCGGGGTGGGGGTGGGCTGGTCTGGGGATCTGGCAGTCATTCCATATCAATTTGGAGATGAACACACTGGCCTCGGTGGCAGTACAGTGGCCCTGCATCCCTGTCCCTGAGCCCAGGCTCTGTCCCGCCCAGGCCTTACTCTGCTTGAGAGTTGTTGTCTGAGCAAGACCATGAGGGTAATTGACTATGGCTTCTCAGAGAGGTCCCCAGGGCTGCTGTGTATTAGCAAGAAGCTGGGTCAGTTCCCTGCAGGCTCCATTCACAAGTGGCAGATGAATAATTCAATCTGGGGCAGGTTTTAAATAATCACTTTTTTATTTTATTTTATTTTATTTTTTGAGTCAGGGTCTCACTCTGTAGCCTTGGCTGGCCTGGAGCTTGCTACATAGACCAGGCTGGCCTCAAACTCACAGAGATCTGCTTGCTTCTGCCTCCCAAGCACTGGGATTAAAGGTCTGTGCCACCATGCCCTGGTCATCATACTTTTATTTTAAAGATAATCAAGTGTCAAGTTAGAATATAATGCAGAAAAGTGACCTTTTCTCGTTTTGGTTCCCTGCTGCCCAGCCTGCTCATCTTCTGTGAAGAATCAAGCAGGAGCCTGGGTTTTAAAGTCAGTGAAATGCACAACACTCAAGTGAGGCCACACGGGGTAGTGTGAGTGATGGATTTTAGGATCAGAAACACCTGAACTCCTGTCCCAAGGGGTGTATGGATCTGCCCTTATCGTCTTGGTTTGCAGAGGGAGAGATCTGGCTTGCGGTGGGCAGGAGTTGTTTTGCAGTGGGTGGGAACTGGTTTACAAGGAGATGCTGATTTTCTAAATGTCCTTGTGATAGCAGTGCAGAGAGCTGGCAGACCCATTCCAAGCGTCTGGACTTGGCATGGCAGGTCCCCTGTAGCCGGTATGTCTCACATGGAGCTAAGCTCCCAGTGAACTCCTTTAACGGAGGGAGTGTGTGCCACACACAGCACTGTGGAGAGCTGTGCGAATGGCCGCACAGACGAAGGGACTCTGAGAAGACCTAGAAAACAGATGTTCCCAGATGGAGCAATCTTACCCGCCTCCCACAGCTATGGGAGGAATGGGCAGTAGGCATTAGGTATGGATGTGGTCTCCTGGATGCTTGTGCAAGGTCCCTCGAGGGACAGGGGTTCCCATTGCTGCCCAGAGGAGGTGTCATTTTAGATCAGAGGGAATACAAGATTGCACCAAGGCTCTCAGATGCCAGCTCTGCAAGGCTGGGCTGCTGAGTGGTCTGACGGTGAGACAGGTGACCTGTGTGACCTTGATGCCCTCCCAGCTCCCCAGTAACTGGGTCTGGGTGAACACACTGGATGTCTCTCTAACACCTTAAAGTCCTTCCAATTTTGAGAACAGGGCACAGGTCTGAGTCTTTCTGACTCAATAAAAGCGGCTTATAGAAGCTGTCACATCAGCTTCTGAGGGACACACAACAAGGCCCTGGGACACAGCCTCTAAGTGAAGGTGTCACACTGCCAGCCTCACCTTGTGAGGTAATAATCATCGGCTTCTGCCACCCACATGACTCTTGGGGACAGCACAGCCCCGTGAACCCCTAATGCTGACGTGTTGTTTCCATTAGGTTCCAGAAGTCCTAATTTGCATAAACAGATAATAAGAGTTGATTGGGCACAGAATAAAGGGAGTGTGTGGAGGCAAAGACTGAGTGGGGATATTTTTGTGGCCCCATTTTCTTCCTCGAAGTCTTTTGGCCAGGAAATTCCACCAGGAAAGAAACAATAAATAAATATTGGGGATCTGCCTTCTTGCCTAAGTATGCTAGTGTAAGCCCCGCCTCCACCATCCTAGCTTCCCGTCCTGCAATAGTAAAGGCAGAGGAGGAGGAGGAAGTGTGTAGCTCAGGCATGCAACCTCAGCTACTTGCTGGGCTGAGGCAGGAGGACCAGAAGTTCAGTGGCTGCCTGAGTTATTAGTGAAGCCCTGTCACAGATGAAAAAGTGGAAAACAAGGACTTGGCTGTAGCTCCATGGTAGAGTGCTTTCCTAGCATGCACAAGGCCCCGGCTTTCATCCACACTACAAAAGTAATGAAATAAAATATAAGAGAGCAGACAGAGGTGGAGAGAATCTGCAGACAGAGCTGCGATGAGCAAGGGAAGTTGTTGGGGAGACCTGAGATCAAAGAATTTGTTTTTGTGAGGCGACACTGGGGGCTCAGGGTCACAGCCACGGAAAGCGTATCTAAGGGGCCAACGAGATGGCTCAGCTGGTAAAGCACTTACTATATAACCCTAGAGTGCTGGGATGGATTCCCCAGGACCCACGTAAGGATGGAAGGACAGAACCTATTCCACCAAGTTGTCCTGTGACCCCTACAGGCACACAGTGCAAACATGCAAACACCAACACACACACATTCACACGCAAAACAGAAATACTAGGCAAAGTTATAATAGCTGAAAAAAAAATGCTTCAGCTATCTAACCTGGCAATTGTGTGAGGGCAGGGTTTAAACTCTGTCTCCAATTGTTTGCCTTCCTCAGGTGCAGAGCAGCAGAGGCGGGTCCCACAGGAGCTACACGGACTCATCTTACAGCCTCTGTTAAATGGTGGCTGAGGCCCGGGCATAGGCAACTTATAACTCTACCTGTGTGTGGCGGGGGGGGTGGGGGGTGGGGTGGGGTGGGGTAGGGTGGGAGGTGGGGCTAGAGTCATGTGGACTTCCTATGGCCAGAAGGGCGTGGGCTTTCCCTGGGTTCCACTGCCAGACACAGCCACCAGTGTAGGACCTGCTGCTCAGTAGAGTGATGTGGTAACCAGAGGATGTTACATGCATCAGGCTGTGTGTGTGTGTGTGTGTGTGTGTGTGTGTGTGTGTGTATGTGTGTGTGTGTGTGTGTGTGTGTAAGGATGTTACATGCATCAGGCTGTGTGTGTGTGTGTGTGTGTGTGTGTGTGTGTGTAAGGATGTTACATGCATCAGACTGTGTGTGTGTGTGTGTGTGTGTGTGTAAGGATGTTACTTGCATCAGGCTGTCTGTGTGTGTGTGTGTGTGTGTATGTGTGTGTGTAAGGATGTTACATGCATCGGGCTGTGTGTGTGTGTGTGTGTGTGTGTGTAAGGATGTTACATGCATCAGGCTGTGTGTGTGTGTGTGTGTGTAAGGATGTTACATGCATCAGGCTGTGTGTGTGTGTGTGTAAGGATGTTACATGCATCAGGCTCTGTGTGTGTGTGTGTGTGTGTGTGTAAGGATGTTACATGCATCAGGCTGTGTGTGTGTGTGTGTGTGTGTGTGTGTGTGTGTAAGGATGTTACATGCATCAGGCTGTGTGTGTGTGTGTGTGTGTGTATGTGTGTAAGGATGTTACATGCATCAGGCTGTGTGTGTGTGTAAGGATGTTACATACATCAGGCTGTCTGTGTGTGTGTGTGTGTGTGTCTGTGTGTGTGTGTGTGTGTGTAAGGATGTTACATGCATCAGGCTGTGTGTCTATGTGTGTGTGTGTGGGAAGGACTCTAGCCCTGGACCCAGGCAGATGGTGCTCCCAGCAGGGAAGGTTCTGGGATCATCAAAACCCTTTCTACCTCCTTCCCTGGCCTCTCCCAGCATCCAGCAGCCATCAGCTGCTCAGCTAGCATCTCCATCCCTCTTACCCAGCAGCCTTTGCTGCACACAGCTCCCAACACCTACAGCTCTGTATGCGCTGGGCACCCACAGTGTCACCAGATCATAACCCAATAGCCCAGCTCCCTCCAAAACACAGGTAAATATGGAGCCATGCCGGCCCACACAAATAATTTGTGTCTTAAAGCCTAGCATCCTCAGGTTGTTAACTGGGTCAAAACCAAGCACCATTTCTGCATCATGA
>NC_048599.1:2177015-2185311 GCF_003668045.3 Cricetulus griseus
GTGAACGGATCCTTCAAAAGCGCTGACGCGCTAGAAGACCCAATATTAGTTTCATAAACAACAGTGTCTTTTTGGCAAACTATACCCACAGGCCCTATTGCCACATTCAAGCACTGTACCAGCTGGGCAGACGACAACCGCGAGGGAAGCTTCATCTTCAGTATTTACCGTGAGGCCGCATGTCGCTCAGATTCCTCAGGGGCACCTCATCGCTCCTCTGGGAAATATGTGACCTCATTTGCATTTTCTAATTGAATTGCTATCGGCTTTCCTGCAAGACTGCACAAAAGGACGGTCTTCCAGATTGGAGCACCACTCGCATCACACGCGGGAAGGCAGCCTTTAATAGCTGCCGGGGGTTGGGGGGAGGAGAGAAGTTGCCAAATTTTTATGGTTCATCTAACTGTAAAGCTGTCGGTTTTACCCAGAGCCACGGAGAGTTGCTAAAATAATGAATGGGGAGGCGTTGGACGCGGAAGAGAAATGAAATGAACAGAACCGAGAAATTAGGGGATCCCTGGGCAACCGTCCTTGAGGGATTTACTCAAAGACCCCTGTCCACGAGAGCTTCCCCAGAACTTAGACGTTCTGTGGACTCCACAGGCAGCCATTTTCCTTTCTAGAACCTTCTGTAACAGGACTCTCTCGTAGAGTGCATCTCCATGGGAACTCACCTTCAAGCCCAGATGGGAAGCCCTTGGCATATGTATTTTTAAGTGTCTATGTGTGCTTGTGTGTTGCAAATGCATGTACGCCCATGTGCAAGTATAATGCATATGCGTTCATGCATGGAGTGTGTGTATATTTATTGTGTACTTGTATGCAGTGCATGTATGTATAGTATGATTGTAGCATATGGGTGCGTGTAGTGTGTATGTAGTGTATGTGTGCAAATGTGTAGTGCATATGTAATATATGTAGTGTGTGTTGTATATGTGTACATGTATATTTTTGGTGTCTCTGTGTGTGTGCATGCATGCATGTGTGTGGTTAGTGTTTTATTTCTGTTATCATATGTTCTCTCTCTCTATATATATTTATGTGCATATGCATATGTTATGTGTGTATGGTACATGTGTGTCTGGTTTAGTGTATGAACATGTATGTGTGGTATATATGTGTGTAGTGTATATGTTTGCATGTGCCTGTGTTTATGTGTAGTGCATTTATTTATGTGTGTACTGTACATGTGTGTAGCATATGTGTATGTGATGTGTCTATCATAGGTGTGCATTTGTGTAGTGTTGCATGTACAACATGTGTGTGTAGTGTATGTGTATGTAGTTTATATGTGTAGTGTGTGTGCCTGTGTATTTCTGTGTAGTGTGTGTATACGTGGATATAGTGTGCCTGTGTATATCTGCATGTGTGTGTGTGTGTGTAGTCTAGGTGTGTGCAGGTGTGCAGTGTGTGTAATGGATGTACATGTGTGTATATATGTATTGTGTATGTGTGTGAAGGCCAGAGGTCACCATCAGTGCCTTCCTTGATTGCTCTCCTCCACCTTATTAAGTAGAGACAGTTTTTCCTCCAGGTCACGGAGAAGAGTTTTTAAACATTGCAGGTCAGAAGGTGAACTTGAATATATGATATAGGAACTTGTGTGACCATTGAAAAAATACAGTCATTAAAAATACAGGGGCTGAGGTCTTGACTCAATTGGAGAAGGCACTCATTTTGATCCCTGGAATCATATGATATATATGTGCATATGTCGTGTGTATTAAAAGATATACATATATGTAACTACACGTATGTATGTATGTATGTATGTATGTATATATGTATGTATGTATGTGGGGGTCCCTGGGCAACAGTCCTTGAGGAATTCACGTCAATGCCCCTTTCTGTGACAGCTGCGGTAGGACTTTAGGGCCCCAGGGCCTGTGTTTTGCAGGTGGCCATTTCTTCCCTAGACCCTCTGTAGCTGTGAACTTGCTCTTTGCTGGAGTCTGTTGACTCTCAAGGAATCCAGGGCGGGGACTGAGCAGGTAAAGGCACTTTCTTGCTGCCAAGCCTGACGGCCCTGGAATCTACATGGTAGAAGGAGAGAATGGATTTCCACAGACTCTCCTCTGACCTTGCCATGTATGCCGCAGCATGTGTGCCCCACACACATACACATGTAAATAAATAATGTAAACATTTTCTTCTGGGATTATTATCATTCTGTCCTTTTTCCCCCTCTTTGAATCTTTGCTCCCAAAGCTACTCTAACTGCTGAGTCCAGTGGTCAACTTTGTCCCCCAAGGAATCTTTGGCAGTGACTGGAGACAGTTGGGGTATCACTGCTGTTTACAGAGCAGAGGCAGGGGTTCAGCTAAGCACAAGGTAGAATTAATAACTTTATGACCTGACGTCTTCCGGGAATTTAAAAAGATCTTTACACTTGTCTCAATAAATAACGCGAGCGATTGTGTGGCATCCAGATTCACTTGCTGACATTCATTGTTGGCACACAGAGCACAGTTTCTCCACATCCATCTAGTCTCATCCGGCAGCCCCACTAACTTACCCGATGCCCCTTTGGGTTTCTAACCTTATTTATCTTGATCTCTTTTTCTTGTCTAATCGAATTGGCCTGGACCTTCAGTGCATGAGGTGGGAGCGCCCTTTCCCCAGTTCGACAGCTAATTGGATGGCCACCGTGAAGTTGGCAGATCCCCTTGTGAGCCACTGTAAGGTCGCTTCCTTCCTTCCTTCCTTCCTTCCTTCCTTCCTTCCTTCCTTCCTTCCTTCCTTCCTAAAGATTTATTATGTATACAGCATTTTGTCTGCATGTACCCTTGAAGGCCAGAAGAGGGCACAAGATATCATCGCAGATGACTATGAGCCACCATGTGGTTGCTGGGAATTGAACTCGGGACCTCTGGAAGAGCAGTCAGTGCTCTTAACCTCTGTGCCATCTCTCCAGCCCCTGCTTCCTTTCTTAATAACCTGAAAATTTCTAATATCTGGAGCAGAAGTTTACTTTTAGTAATTGATAAGTAGAGGATTATGCAATCTTTTAATCTTTCTATGAACTGCACAAATTAAGCTAATCTTATATTCTTAGAATAAATACAACTCGGGCGCAATTTATCAATCTATGTAAACGTATCTAGGTTAAAGTTTAGTGTTTTGTTTTATAAATTTATGGGCATTGCTGATCCATGATTACCTTTTTCATCATGTCTTCCAAAAGTTTTGGATTTTGGTTTGGGACACAGTTTTGCTGGTTTTGGAAGAGGTTTTTGTTGGGAAAGACAATGTGCTTGGGAACAGCTCATGCTGAGTTCCAGACATGAGTCCTGTTCACCTGGGCAGTGATTTTGCTGGTCTGAGACATGCTCTTCATTAGAGTTTACAGGGCTAACCTTCTTGTTTAACTCTGAGTAAGTTCATGTGGAATTAATCTCAATTTCTCCTCTTAGCTAAGGCAGACCTACTAGCAGAGTTGAAATATTCCCTGATACAGATTTTAATTTTGTTTATAATAATAAAAACTTGGCTGTGTCTCTGCCTTTTGGCTAAGGTCAAGTGTAATCACATAGATTAGAGTTTATTTTAATCACACTAGCTTTGATAAACTTTATGTTTATCGTCTCTCAATGCTCTTGGCAAAAATCGCACACTCCCGTCACATAATTTCCTAGTGACCATATGATTGGTCAGAGCCATCTTTTTATCCTAGAATTGGTTATTTGCTGCTTCTGTCTTTTTTTCTAGCCCCAAATGTCCAGCTTCATCATTTATGAGCCAAATTTGTCACTGATTCTAGGACTTTCTGATTTCCTGTGTTCTCCCTCTCTGCTATTTTTCTCTGTTACTTGGGCCTCATTTTCTGCGCATTAGTCAATTTCTAGGTATGGGTATTTAAAAGGCAGTTTCCTGTATTTATCCCATCATCCATTAAGCCCAGACATTCCACCTGGTTGTACCTCACTAATTTTTTATTCAGTCAACATACTCCCTAATTTACATTTCAGTCCCGTTCTTTCCAGGGGTAAGAACAAAGATTTTACTTGACTTGGGGGATTTTACAGTTATCTTCATTGCTACTGGTTTTTAGCTTAATTGCTCTGACATTTAAAACAAACAAACAAACAAACAAAAAACCATGTCTGTTTGGGCTTTAAATCTTGTAACTGTGGTGAGGCTTTTTGGGTTAAATGTTGGAACCGGTCTATGTGTGGTCAGAAGTCAGGAGCCCTTAGCAGCAATGGGTTCTGAGTCACAAACTTCTCAGCACAAGGCTGAGCTTCCTGACTGTGTCCTCACGGTAGCTTGTGTGTCTGTCTGTTACTCACAGATGGATGCTTATTAACGGTTACAATGAATTGTACGCTTGCTTGCTATTCTCTCTTTACTTCTGTAACTCCGTTGTGAGCTGCTTGAAGTCACACATGTGCACACCGATCTGGGTCCCGTGTGTCTTCTTGTCTTTGTGACGTATCCCCTCAGTCTGTTTGTCTAATGCCGACAGAGCGGCCCCCAGATTTCTTCTGCTTGTTACTCACACAGGTTTTTCTCCCCCAGGATTTTACTTTCAACCTGTCTCCATTCTTACACTTTGAAAATGTGTGTTTAGCAAGCTGCACCTTGCAGGGTTCTTACTTATTCAATCTGTCAACATGTTTTCTTTTATTTGTATGTTAACATGTCTTCATTTTTATAATTACCGATATATTTGTAAGCATACCATCTTACTCCAAGAGAAATATATTAGCCCATCTGTTCTGTGTTTTCCTTTCTCCTTTCTTGAATTTATTATCTTCGAACACACAGACACACACACACACACACACACACACACACACACACACTCTTATGACTAGCGATTTTTCAAAGACTTTAGAGTATTTTAAAGGAAGGTTTTATTTGTTAAATTTTTAAAATACTTATTTATACTATGGGTGTTTAAGTGTTTTGCTTACAAATACATACATGCACTACATGCGTGCTGTGCCTGCAAAGGCCAGAAGAGTGGGTTTGATTCCCCTGGCACTAGAGTTACTGGGAGCTGTGAGTGACCACATGGATGCTGGGAACTGACCCTGGGTCCTCTGTAGCCATGCTTGTAGCCATGGCGCCACCTCTCTAGTCCCTGGAGTAAGTATTTTTTTTATCTTATCAAAAATACAAGTTGAACATTTCTTAGCAAAAATTCAAACTCTGAAATGTTTTAAGCACCATTATGGCACTCAGAGTGGAAGATCCCACACCTGACTTCATGTGATGTGTCACAGTAAACACACACACACACACACACACACACCTGCACACGTGTGCACACACATGTATGCATACACACATACACACAAGGGTGCACACATGAGCACTCGAGCACACACACACATGCACACACACAGAGACACACACAAACATGCACACACAGACTCATGCACACACGCAGACACACACACAAGCACGTACACATGCAGACACACATGCATGTGCATACACACACACTGGCACACACACATACACAAACAAGCATGCACACACATGCACACATGTATACATACAAGCATGCACACACGAATCACACATGTGCGCGCCCCCCCCACAGAGCTCCAGGCTAACTGTACAAAATGTAGATCAAACAGATTAATTCTGTATTTAGCCTTGGGTTGTGTCCCAAGATGCCTCACTATAGTCTTAAGCAAATATTCTAAAATCTGGAGAAGTCTGAAACTCTCTGGCCCCAAGCATTCTGGGTAAGGAATGAGCAACTTTGTTAAAACCAGATGCCAGTGTGTTCCAGAACAGTGGTTCTCAACCTTCCTAATGTTCCAACCCTTTAAAACAGTTCCTCATGCGGTGACCCCAGCCATAAAATTATTTTTGTTGCTCCTTCATAACTGCAATTTTGCTACTCTTATGAATCATAATGTAAATACCTGAGTTTTCTGGTAGTCTTTCTTTTTTTTTGTTGCAACACACAGGCTAAGAACTGCTGTTCCAGAACAATGCATCTCAGGTAGCTGTGGTGTCAGCAGCCACTTCTCAGAGTTTATACATTTTCCGTCCAGAGTTTACACTCTCTGCCTTCCGCATGTTCTGTTAACATCCAAGGCATTTTGCCTATCCTGCCCCGCCCGCCAATCCTTCGCCACACCCATATTTCACCTCACCCATCCCCACCTCAGCCCTCCTCACCTCAGCCCTCCTCACCTCACCCATCCCCACCTCAGCCCTCCTCACCTCAGCCCTCCTCACCTCACCCATCCCCACCTCAGCCCTCCTCACCTCAGCCCTCCTCACCTCAGCCCTCCTCACCTCAGCCCTCCTCACCTGAGCCCCCCTCACCTCACCCATCCTCACCTCAGCCCTCCTCACCTGAGCCCCCCTCACCTCACCCATCCTCACCTCACCCCTCCTCACCTCACGCATCCTCACTTCACCCCTCCTCACCTGAGCCCTCCTCACCTGAGCCCTCCTCACCTGAGCCCTCCTCACCTGAGCCCTCCTCACCTGAGCCCCCCTCACCTGAGCCCCCCTCACCTCACCTCTCCTCACCTGAGCCCTCCTCACCTGAGCCCTCCTCACCTGAGCCCTCCTCACCTGAGCCCTCCTCACCTCACCCATCCTCACCTCACCCATCCTCACCTCACCCATCCTCACCTCACCCATCCTCACCTGAGCCCTCCTCACCTCATCTATCCTCTGCCTCACCCTGTTCTTCACCTCAGCCCTCCTCACCTCATCCATCATTAAATCGATAACCAGACACATGAAATGGAGGAAGACAAAATTAATGAAATAGATCATAGATCAGAATTGCTGCTTTCTTGGATTTTCACTAATTTTGTCTTCCTCCATTTCATGTCTGGTTATTTTCACGTGAGTGCTAGACATGGTGTATGAAAGGAGATTTGATTTAAGGCTTGAACCCAAATCTTCCCTAGAGGAGCCCTGCCTTTGCTCCGACGGGCACACAGGAGCACCAGCAACTGGGGTCACCTCGATCCCTGCTAGAGCGACAGTGCGCTGGTGTGTGTACCAGGGTTTCCGCGGCTGCAAGGGAGTACCAACAGATACCGGGATCCCATAGTCCCAGTCACTCCTGGGCTCACCACCTCCACCCCTCCTCCGTACGCAGCCCCTGGGCTCTGCCCTAGAATAAGGACCGTGAGGGCTGGGGTACAGCGCCGCCAGTAAAAATGGCTGCTCATATGACCCCGTTAGCTCACAGAACCTCACGGCATACTCTCCTCAGCTCCAGGACGCACGCCACTGCCCTCTATTCCAGGATAACCAACCAGGAAACCCCCAACTCCCTAACAGCAAACTGGAGAATCTTAGATTTTCCTCGCCAGGCTCAGCTGAACCCAGAGAGGCATCCTTTACTTCCTCCCGGGGGACCAGTTCTCCTCTGTGAAAGAAGCTGGGTGACACAGCTCATCGCTATTGTCTGTGATGCAGAGACGATGGCGCCCTCTGTCCTCAGGGGACAAACAGATTCAGAGTGGGGTCTCGGTGGAACTCTAGAGTCAGGACAGGGTCACTGGCAGCAAGAGAGACGTGAAACTCAGTGGAAGACTGGAGAGACCGCTGTCACCTGAAGTCACGTGTCAGGGGGTCAGGACTGATCGGGCTGGCACGCCCTCTGAGCCTGGGACCCGAGTTTTGTGTCCTTTGTCGTGTTTGTTGGTCCCTTTCCAGCTATCCTCTGTGGCATGCCGCGCATCAAGCCGCTAACTGCGCTAACTGCGGCCCCCCTCACCTCACCCATCCTCACCTCAGCCCTCGCATCAGAGCTCGAGTCACTGACATGCCTAACAAAAGGCGTTGATCTATTCTTAGTCGGTAATTTTACCTCAAGCCTCTGATGGGCTAAAAGGAGCCTGATTTTTGATCACTAGGTATGGTTTCTGCTTCACAATCCAGAGCCCGGAGCTACTTGGTTCAGGAAATCCCAGCTGTGATGATTAATATTGATTGCCAGTTTGACACGATCTAGAATCCCTGAGAAGACAAGTCTCTGTGCGTGTCTGTGAGGAACGTCCCGGGTTATGTGGTGGCACCCCCTCAAGGCTGGGGTCTGGGCTGAATAAAAAGGAGAAAGGGAGCCAAGGACCACCGGTCACCTCTTTGTGCTTTCCGAGTGTGGCGGCAATGTAACCGCAGCCCTGCCTTCCAGCCAGCACGGCTTCCCCTCCACAACCGACTGTAGCTTCCTGAACTGTGAGCCATAGACTTATCTTCCCCTAGCTTGCTTCTTGTCGGTCATTTCTCACTGCAGCAAGAACAGCAACGAATACAGAGGGGGCACAGCAAGCCCTGGCACGGGGGTCGTGCGTGATGAACACAC